>NW_027514396.1:0-301307 GCF_048772815.1 Callospermophilus lateralis | reverse complement strand
TAATGCTCTCAAATATCAATCCTATTGGTGACTACATATTTGTTTCTTCCTAAGATTATCTATTCAACCTCAAACCTGTTGAAAATGTCTAACCCTATCACACAATTTATACTTTGCTTGATTTCCTAATGTCTCTATTGATATCTGCTTTCCTACATGATTTCCCCAGTTCATCATTGTGACTGACTCTTCACATGTACTGACATTTACATACACTCTCTACCCGAAACCCTATTGCTAAAGAACTTTTGGTCCAAATCCTATACTCACTCTTCTTTCTAAACCTACAGACTACCTTCCTAATCCTACCGACTATCGCTTTTTGACTGGATGTTCTTTTCAACATTCAATCATCCAAAGTACAAGGTCCGATGCCAGTGTATATTGATTTATTTGAGACATCTGTGCAGCACATAACTCAAAGCTAAGTATCCCACTCAAGTCCCCAGTGCCCTTCTGGACTTCAAATCTTACCTAGATTTCTGCTTTCATAGTTATATTTCACATATATACTCTTATAAATATCACAGGTTGCCAATGCCATTATTCATCCCGCAGAATGATTCGTAACCCAAATCAAACCTATTATTAACCTTAACTATACACTGTTCCTTCAATATAATGTACAGAGGAGCAGGGACAGAGTGGGTCTTACAATATAGGAATGTAGATGATCTTCCACCTGCTGAGAACATCAAAGATCCATGGAGAAATGATCCTTGGAGAATATATAGGCAGCTATGTAGGACCTGAGAGAGCAATAGTTATCTTCCATGGCAAACAACCTGGTCAGGGTGAATTGATGTGTCTGAATCAGCCTCTGTCTTCTTAAAGTAGAGAAGATGGACCAATCCAGGCCTGTGTGGAGAGCTGTTCCTGGGTGCCTATGGTTGATATACCATTCTAACTTCTGAATGTGTCACAGGATGTTGGGGCAGCCTCCATCTCATGGGAACCTTGAAAGCAACTGTTAGGACAAAGTGGTTACCGAGGCAGTGACCATATTCAGTTCCTGAAAGCAGTGACCTCATTTCACTTCCTTGGTGATGTAATTCTCTGAACTTGGGATCCAGGAAGCCAGGCACCCAGAGTCAGTCTCACTCTGAGTCCCAGTGGGCTAACTTGTTTGCTTTTCCCAAAGACATAGTCAGTCTTTCTTGGTACCTACTGATGTGAGGATGGCCAAATTCCAGCAGAGCTCTGAAGAGGGGCCTTTCCTGAGAAAGTAGGTAGTGGCGAACCACTGGCTCCTGACAACTTCACAGAATTGGCCAAGGAGACCAGAACTGAAACAGGACAGGACATTTTTGGGGAACATAATATGGCCCACCAGTCAGAAGACACTCCGGATAATCACAGACCTACTTGGGGGAAAGAATTGCCTTTGCCATTGTAGGTGTGAGTTTGTGTTTTTTTCTTATGTTCTGAGAATAGCTAGGAAAGGTGGTTTGTTTGGTTTGGAGTGGACTATTTCTAGTAAGTCGTTTGACATGGTGAGTGTTTCTATGTCTGTGAATTCCACTGTATCCGTTGTTGTAGACATTAGAAAAGACAATGCATCAATGGATGTGTTGTCTCTAGTTGAAAGCTTCCCCGCATTCTTACTGCCCAATTGATGAATGGACTGCAGCTTGCCTTATGGATGGGCAACATCTACTATCTTCTTAAGTTCCTGTTTTCTTCGTGTTTTCCAGCCACTCTCCAGAATAGGCTCATGGTTTTGAGTCCCAGATATGTAACACCACAAGGCTCTGTGACATGGCCATGTACTGGATAGCTTAAGGGAATGGGAGCATCTCAGAAAAATCAGATATCAGTGTGACCAGTAAAGTCTCAGTGGAGAAACCCTTCTTTGGGCCATTTGCTTCCTTCTGTTTCTATTACCCTGAATGTCAGGAAAGTCTTTGCCTCAGGCCACCCTGTTGTGTAGCCTTAAGACGACTGTTTTCATATGGAAATGAATGGACATCACCTGTGGCTCTTTGCTTAATTGCTTTGGAATGGAATGTGTCGGATTCAGCCTCTTGTCCTTGAATGAGGTTGTGGCTTAGATTCTCAGCACCTGATGGATCTAAAGAAATATCCCATGTGATTTCAAAACCAAAATGACAAAAAGAGAAGTCATTGTGGATGAATATTTTTGCCTTCTTGTTTTATGTTCCTGACCTCCATCAAGTGAGAATAGGGATCCTTTGGGTCAAATGAGTCTTTGAAATCCCTGCAGAGGCTAGCCCATATGTGCTTGGGTTTTCTCATGACTCCAAATCACATCAAGAATTTATAGGCTTCAGCCAGTAGGCCTCAAATTGGAGAAGCGGAACACTTTAACAGCAGCAATATTTGATCACTCCTGGTTCACAGGAATAGTGTTCAGGCCACCATGTTTTTAGGCAAATGAGGGGCAAGTGAGCTTATTTTGGACACTACCTTGTGCTCATTGAAACCTCCAGCTAGAGGTTATGATGAGTGTCTACAAGGAAGAAGATTATGGCCCTGTGGGAGTGATTTCATTTTAATTTTGGTCATTTTTGTGGCAGTTGAAAGGGATGACTGGGTCCACCTGGGCTTGAACTCTGGTATGATTTACCCTTAGAGACTGAGTTCTGGAACTGAACTCAGAGAAGTATTGCCATGAATTGTGTTGGGATTTTAGGAGGCCACGCATGAGACTCACTCTTGGAAACTGAGATCTAGGCCCAGGGTGGCTTTCCACAGAGGCCTGGGAATCTCAGCCAGAATATCACATGATTTTATTCTGAAAGACTTGGTAGCCATAGTTGAGAGTCAAAACACACATGGACCTCACATTGTAGACGTCAATTGGCCTGGCTTCATGTGACCTGTTGGCAACTCTTTGAGAAGCCTTGACTTTAGAGTTCTCCAGAGCATTCATTGAAATGAGCTTTCTCAACACTTAACGGTTCCTGAATGAATTGAAACCCACAGTGCCTCTAACTTCATCCTTGAAAACTTGCTAGATAAATACCATAAAATTTTGGAAATTCCCATGACCAGGTGGCACTGCAGAAACGTTGGATGTCCTGTTGCTGATCATGTGTATACCAGAAAGTGCCTTGTTTGACTGGGTTTCATGAAAATGGTGTAGAATACGAGATGCCAGGAATTTGGAGCCTGCTGAGTAGTGGGCCTAGAGCAGTGGTGGGGAGGTGTGTGATGAAACATCATGGTGGGGCCATGTGGATCGGCTATCGGCTTACAAATGGCTTGTGACTGATATGGCGCAGCCCCCATTCCCTTGTATGTAAAGGCATCTTGTTATATGGAGAGGTTTCAGGGCAATGTTCATAATCAGGTTGCTATGGTTATTGGGACAAGCTATGTGGGATAGAAGCCTGGTTGGTACATTCTCCTGCAGACGCTAACCCACCCCACGTGACAGAACACCCTCCAGCACTGTATCCCAGATGAACTTCTTATATTGTGTGAAGCAAGTACCAAATTCCCAGTGTAGCAGCAAGAAACACCACGAAAATTGGAGGATGATCAAATGTCTTCACTGTCCCCACCGGGAGACACTTAGCCTACAGTGGACACAGTTTACCTACAAAGAGAAAATTGAGCACTGCTTTCTCATGTTCATTGAAATATAAGAAATCATGTCTTCCAGGTCACATAGATGCAGACCCAGCTTTTATGGTCTCACGACAAAGGAAGCCAAAGCTCATGACAACAACATATATTTCAAGTGCCCAACCTCAGAAGCCGTATTCCAAGAAGTCTTAGGCCAGCAGAGCTCTTTGTTTGTGGAGTGTTTACCCTGTCCTTTACTTTTGGAAACGCCTCTACCACCTCCAAGGTTGTGAACTCCCGAGCATATTCCATTAAATATATGTATTCATAGATTTTCACACTTTTCTACTATAATTGTGTCTTACTTGGGTGAAGGTAATGTCAAGGCATTGTTCTGGATGTGAGTGGGAAGATTTTTGTGTAGCACATATTTACACACACACTGGATTCATTTTTCAATTTTTATTTTGAAATACTGAATCCCTGACACTAACCCATACCCTACTAGACTCTGAATTATGATCCTAATATGATGGTGAAAAATAACCCAAAAAGAATAGAATACAAGCAGTTCAGAGGAGGCATGGTGTATAGTTGGAATTGACTTTTGCATTATATTTTGTAGGAGTTATAAATCTAGTCAATTTTTTGTTGAAATAGTTCTACATGTGTTTTTAAAATTAACAAATATATGAATCCCTGTCTCCCTTTCTCTGTAGCCTATTCAGCACATGTATTTTTATATGCACATATAGTATCCTACCTGATATCACTCGTATACACTTGTGAGGTGGCTGAATTTGCAGATGCAAATTGAGAGAAGAGATCACTCCTCCTAAACGCTGTTGGAACTGAAAATTCAACCTATGGGTGAGCTTCCTAGTTGAATAACATTATTCATAATTTCATGTTCAGTAAAATTAATATTTTTCAGTCTGTTGATTATATATATTTCATGATAAATTTCTATTGGCATATATATCACTACTTTTTTATTGGTTGCTCAAAACATTACAAAGCTCTTGACATATCATATTTCATACATTAGATTCAAGTGGGTTATGAACTCCCATTTTTACTCCAAATACAGATTGCAGAATCACATCAGTTAAACATCCATATTTTTACATAATGCCCTATTAGTTAATGTTGTATTCTGCTACCTTTCCTATACTCTACTATCCCCCCTCCCTTCTCTTCCCATCTTTTCTCTCTACCATACCTACTCTAATTCATTTCTCTCGTTGTTTATTTTCCCACAACCTCTTATATGTAATTTTGTGTAACAATAAGGGTCTCTCTCCATTACCATGCAATTTCCCTCTTCTCTCCCTTTCCCTCCCACCTCATGTTTCTGCTTAATGTTAATCTTTTCTTCATGCTCTTCCTCCCTGCTCTGTTCTTAGTTGCTCTCATTATATCAAAGAAGATATTTGGTATTTGTTTTTTAGGGATTGGCTAGCTTCACTAAGCATAATCTTCTCTATTGCCATGCATTTCCCTGCAAATTCCATGATTTTGTCATATTTTAGTGCTGCGTAATCCTCCATAGTATACAAAGGTCACATTTTTTTTATCCATTCATCTATTGAAGGGCATCTGGGTTGGTTCGACAGTGTAGCAATTGTGAATTGTGCTGCTATGAAAATCGATGTGGCAGTATCACTGTAGTACGCTCTTTTAAGGTCTTCAGGGAATAGTCCAAGAAGGGCAATAGCTGGGTCAAATGGTGCTTCCATTCCAAGCTTTCACAGGAGACTCCATACTCCTTTCCAAATTGGCTGCACCAGTTTCAGTCCCACGAGCAATGTACAAGAGTACCCTTTTCCTCACATCCTCGCCAGCACTTGTTGTTGTTTGACTTCATTATGGCTGCCAATCTCACTGGATTGAGATGGTATTTTAGGGTGGTTTTTATTTGCGTTTCTCTTACTGCTAGAAATGGAGAGCATTTTTTCATGTACTTGTTAATTGATTCTATGTCCTCCTCTGAGAAGTTTCTGTTCAGGTCCTTGGCCCATTGGGTTATTGGTTATATTATTGTCTAATTTTCTGAGTTCTTTGTATACTTTGTATACTCTAGATATTAGGGCTCCATGTGAAGGGTGAGGACTAAAAATTTGTTCCCATGATGTAGGCTCCATATTTACCTCTCTTATTGTTTCTCTTTCTGAGAAAAAAAAATTCAGTTTAAGTAAGTCCCATTTCTTGATTCTTGTTATTAACTCTTGTTCTATGGGTGTCCTATTAAGGAATTTGGAGCCTGACCACACAATATGTAGATCTGAGCCAACTTTTTCTTCTATCAGACGCAGAGACTCTGATTTGAATCTAGCTCCTTGATCCACTTTGAGTTAACTTTTGTGCAGGGTGAGAGGAGGGGATTCAGTTTCATTTTGTTGCATATGGATTTACAGTTTACCCAACACCATTTGATGAAGATGCCATCCTTCCTCCATTGCAGGCCATTAGCTCTTTTATCAAATATAAGATAGTTGTAGCTTTTTGGATTAGTCGCTGTGTCCTCCATTCTGTACTATTGGTCCACCCGCCTGTTTTGGTACCAGTACCATGCTGTTTTTATTATAATTGCTCTGTAATATAGTTTGAAATCTGGTATTGCTATACTGCCTGATTCACACTTCCTGCTTAGAATTGCTTTTGCTATTCTGGGTCTTTTATTTTTCCATTTGAATTTCATAATTGCTTTATCTATTTCTACAAAAAATTCCTTTGGGATTTTGATTGGCATTGCATTAAACCTGTAGAGAACTTTTGGTAATATAGCCATATTGATGATGTTAGTTCTTCCTATCCATGAACGGGGTATATTTTTCCATCTTCTAAGATCTTATTCTATTTCTCTTTTTAGGGTTCTGTAGTTTGCATTATATAAATCTTTCACCTCTTTTGTTAGGTTGATTCCCAAGTATTTAATTATTTTGAGGAAATTGGGAATGCAGTGTTTTGACTCATTTTTGTTTCAGAAGTTTTGTCACTAATATACAGAAATGCCTTCAATTTATGCATGTTGATTTTCTATCCTGCCACATTGCTGCATTCATTTATTAGTTCTAGTAGTTTTTTCTGTAGACCCTTTTGGGTCTTCTATGTATAGAATCATGT
This sequence comes from Callospermophilus lateralis, assembly GCF_048772815.1. Taxonomy (NCBI): domain Eukaryota; kingdom Metazoa; phylum Chordata; class Mammalia; order Rodentia; family Sciuridae; genus Callospermophilus; species Callospermophilus lateralis. Next base: position 294,650 of record NW_027514396.1, on the reverse strand, counting down.
CATCTGCAAATAGTGATAAGTTAAGTTCTTCTTTTCCTATTTTTATGCCTTTAATGTCTTTCATCTCTCTAATTGCTCTGGCCAGTTTTTCGAGAACTATATTGAATAGAAGTGGTGATAGAGGACATCCCTGTCTTGTTCCAGATTTTAAAGGGAATGCCTTCAATTTTTCTCCATTCAGAATGATGCTAACCTGAGGCTTAACATAGATAGCTTTTACAATGTCGAGGTAAGTTCCTGTTATCCCTAGTTTTTAAAATGTTTTGAACATAAAGGAATGCTCTACTTTGTTGAATGTTTTTTCTGCGTCTATCGAGATGATCATATGGTTCTTATCTTGAAGTCCAATGATGTTGTGAATAACATTTATTAATTTCCATATATTGAACCAGCCTTGCATCCCAGGGATGAATCCTAGTTGATCATGGTGCACAATTTTTTTGATGTGCCTTTGTATCCAATTCGCCAGAATTTTAATGAGGATTTTTGCATCTAGGTTCATCAGAGATATTTGTCTGTAGTTTTCATTCTTTGAGGTGTCTTTGTCTGGTTTCAGAATCAGGGTGATGTTGTCCTCATAGAACGAATTTGGCAGAGCTCCCAGTTTTTCTATTTCCTGAATAACTTGAAAAGTAATGGTATTAATTCTTCTATAAAGGTTTTGTAAAACTCTGCTGTATACCCATCCGGTCCTGGGCTTTTCTTGGTTGGTAGTCTTTTGATTGCTTCTTCTACTTCATCCATTGATATTGGTCTGTTTAAATTGTGTGTTCCCTTATGACTCAGTGTGGGCAAATCATATGACTTAAGAAGTTTATCAATGTCTTCACTATTTTTTATTTTATTGGAATACAGGTTTCCAAATAATTTCTAATTTTCTTCTGTATTTATGTTGCATCTGTTGTGATATTGCCTTTTTCATCCCGTATGTTAGTAATTTGAGTTCTCTCTCTTCTTCTCTTCATTAGCATGGCTAAGGGTCTGTCGATCTTATTTATCTTTTTGAAGAACCAACTTTTAGTTTTGTTAATGTTTTCAATAGTTTCTTTTGTTTCAATTTCGCTCTGATTTTAATTATTTCTTGCCTTCTGCTACATTTGCTGTTGTTTTGCTCTTCCTTTTCTAGGGCTTTGAGATAAAGTGTGAGCTCATTTATTTGTTGTTTTTTTTTTTTCTTTCTTTTTTTGAGGAATGACCTCCAGGAGATGAATTTACCTCTTAAAACTTCTTTCATTTTGTCCCATAGAATCTGATATGTTGTGTCTGTATTTTCATTTATCTCTAAGAATTTTTTTATTTCCTCCTTTATGTCTTCTGTAACCCATTGATCATTCAGTAACATATTGTTCATTTTGCATGTAATGTATGATTTTTTCTTTTTTCTTTTATCATTGGTTTCCAGTTTCATTTCATTATGATCACAAAAAATTCATGGTATTATCTCCTCCCCTTTATATTTACTGAGGGTTGCCCTATGGCAAAACATATGGTCTACTTTTGAGAAGGATCCCTGTGCTGCTGAGAAAAAAGTATATCCACTTGATGATGGTTGATATATTCTATATATGTCACTTAAGTGTAGGGTATTGATTGTGATATTGAGTTCTATAGTTTCTTTATTCAACTTTTGTTTGGAGGATCTGTCCAATGGTGAGAGACGTGAGTTGAAGTCACCCATAATTATTGTACTGTGGTCTATTTGATTCTTGAACTTGAGGAGAATTTGTTTAATGAACGTCGCAGCACCATTATTTGCTGCGTGAATATTGATAATTGTTATGTCTTGTCAGTGAATGGTTTCTTTTAACAGTATATAATGTCCTTCCTTATCCCTTTTGATTAAATTAGTCTTGAGGTCGATTTTATTCTATAGGAGGATGGCCACCCCTGCTTGGTTACGAGGACTGTGTGCATGGTATAAATTTTCCCAATCTTTCACCTTCAGCTTGTGTATGTCTTTTCCATTCAGATGTGTCCCCTGGAGGCAACTTATTGTTGGATTTGTTTTTTTTTAATTCAAGTTACAAGCCTATGTCACTTTATTGGAGAGTTTAAGCCATTAACGTTTAGAGTTACTATTAATATATGGTTTGTACTGCCACCCATATTTGCTTATATCTTTTTTTTAAATTAGTTTGTTTCTCCATGATTAGCTTTTCCCGCCCTCTGTCATTACTGAGGCACTTCCCACTGATGGTTTACATTGTTGATTTTCATTTCTTCCTCGTGTAGTGTTTTGCTCAAGATGCTTTCCAATGCTGGTTTTCTGCCTGCAAATTCTTTTAGCTTTTGTTTATCATGAAATATTTTTATTTTGTTGTCTTACTTTAAGCTTAATTTTGCTGGATACATAATTCTTGGTTGGCATCGATTGTCTTTCAGTGTTTGAAGTACGTTGTTCCAGGATCTTCTCACTTCCAGCATCTGTGATAAAAAAAAAAAAAAAACATTGTTAACCTTTTTGTTTTACCCCTGATTGTAATCTGCCTCCTTTCTCTGGTAGGTTTTAATATTTTCTCTTTGTTTTGTATATTGGATATCTTCATAACAATGTGTCTTGGCATTGGTCTACTGTGATTTTGTGTGCTCAGTGTCCTGTAAGCATCTACAATTTGTTTATCTGTTTCCATTTTTATTTTTGGAAAGTTTTCTCTAATTATTTCATTCAGCAGGTTACTCATTCCCTTGGTTTGAATCTCTGTACCTTCCTCTTTCGGGATGACTCATAAGTTTGTTTTTTTAATGTTATCCCATATCTCTTGGATGTTTTCTCATAATTTTTTACAGCATTTCTTTCTTGGATAGAGTTTTTTCAAGATGATATATTTTGTCTTCATTATCTGACATTCTGTCTTCTACTTGCTCCACTCTGTTAGTGATACTCTCAATTGAGTTTTTAATTTGGTTTATCATTTCCTTCATTTCTAGAATTATTGTTTGATTTTTCTAATAATCTCTATCTCCTGATAAAGATGCTTAATTTCTTATTTTATCTGTTTATGTAATTCATTTTCAATGCGTTCTTTCACTGTTTGTTTTTGTTGTCTCGTATCCTCTTTAATGTTCCATTACATCTGTCTAAGGTATTCCTTGAGTTCTTTATATGACCATTTTTCTGATGACTCCAGATGCTCTTGAATATTTAGGCTGTCCTTCATTGTTTGTACTTTTTTTCTTCCTTGCTTTTTTATGCTGCTCATGTTACTTCTTGTTCTGTTTGACTACTGAGTTACTGCTTACTCTTATAAATTTATTTGATGCTTGGAAGGAAAGATATTAGAAGGGAAGGGAAGAAGTCACTAAAGAGAATGAGAGTATCCAGGTAGAATTCAAGGAAGGGGTATAATAAAATTGAAAAGAAATGAAAAGACAAAAGAAAAAAATAGAAAATAAAGAAAGAAAATTTTAAGTAATAATGATAATTAAAAAATGAAAATTAAAATTTAAAATAATAATAATAATAATGAAATAAAAAATTAAAACAATAAAAAACATTAAAAAAGTTAAAGAACAACAACAAAAATGAAAATGAAAGAAAAAGAAAAACATACAAATAATATAATAATAATAATACATGCAGTACTAGAGTTCAATTAACTTCTCATCCAGTAGGTGGAGCTGTGTGCACTGGGCCAAGCTTCTCCTCTAAATAAGTGGGAACAAATCACTGTGCAGCAGCTCTTCCTCCCAGACTCGGCGGGTCTCCAATCCTGAGTGCCTAGGGCCTTCTCTTGTGCTTCCTCAAGCCAGGCCCCGCTCACCTTTGACGCTCACCACAATACTGGTTACACACCAGGCCTCTGCTCCTGGTAGCCCTGTTTTAATGAACGCCTGGGCACACTCTCCCTGTTTGCCTCCCTCAGACCCTAAGTTTGTAGAGCTTTGTCCTGAGAACCGCCAGCGAATTTTCCTGTCTTCCGGGAGCCATGCCCCTGGTAGGTGGTGTAAGAGACCTCAATTGTCAGCACTGGTGGGAGTGGTAGCCGGGAATTCCACGCCGCAAGTCCCGAGCCAATCCTGTTTCCCTAGGTCTGGCTATCGTGCTCCTGGGAGAGCTGGGAGGGGCCCTTGAGGTTTCCCCGTGGTGTTGAGAGAGATGGCAATGGGATTACACACTTGTCGCGTTGGTTTCAATGAAGTTATCTCCTCCGCCTGTAATGTCAGTTCTATGCCATGGTGGTATCCCATTAAAATGGTGACCGTTTGTTCCCTTTGCTGGGTGACCAATGCAATGGGTGGGTCCTGACTATCTCTCCCAAGCCCCATTTCAATCCTGTGGCCACTGCCTATGAAGGCTCAGTTGTCTTTTAACTCTGTCAATTCAGAAAGCCCAACCAGTTATTTCAGCGGGAATGTTAGTGCTGAGTCACAAAAACCAGACGAATCTAAGCTTGAATGCAGCCAATCCGGGCTCTGTGTGTGTTCTGAGGGGCCCAGACTGTTCGCCCCAGATTCACAACAGGTCAACATTGCCTAGTGATTCTGAGCAAACAGCATTTAGACAGTTTATGACTTCCTATGCCCGTGCAGCTGAAGAGATCAGAGACTTGATTTCTCCATGCCTGCCTTCATAATGGATCTCCTGTATTGCTACTTTTTAATATCTGTGCATGTGCGTGTTTGTATATATATATATAAATATATATATATATATATATATATATATATATATATATATATATATATATATATATATTTATATATATATATACACACTCTTCAGATTTTTCAAAATATGAAATATATGTGTCTTATTATACACTCCCTAAATTCATTCATATTCATATCTGTGGATTTATAATCAACTTTCCACAAGATTATTCTCATAATAATCATCCACCTGCAATACATATTGTTTCCTAGTACTGAAAACTAAATTCAGTGAATGGTGCATACAAACCCTATTATTTCTACATTTACTTAGCCAGTTTAAAATCAATGCAAGTACATTCCTAGGGGACATGATGTGTATTTTGACTTTCATTTTTATTCAACACTTGTACGTTACTATGTCTTCAGTTTATCCACATCATAGGATATATATTTCAGTCACAAATTAGAAAATTTATAGGCATTTGTTTCACGATCAATCACTTCCTGATTCAGAACACATGCATTCCTCCATGTTTCTTGACTGGTCTTTTCATGAGACTTCTTTCCAAACACATTACTTTCGTTTAACATCATTACTTATAAAGCAAAACTCAAACACCATTCATCATAAATCATAATCCTAATATTACCATTAGATATATAACTGGTTGGAATGAATGATTGTATATCAATATAAGATTTCTTATATATTTTCACATGTCATTTCAATCCATTATTTAAAGTGGAATCAGTTATGTTATTTATTCATAGTATGGTCTATTCATGCATTATCTCTATATTCATAGACAGAGGTTACACCTCTTTGTGCCCCTAATACTAATGTATGCGTCTTCAAATTATTGCTCCCAGAAATGGTGAAAGAAATACTCATGTCACCTGATCTACATATACATTTTATCACAGTAATATTCTGAACAACAAACAAATAAAATATCACACTTATGATTGTACCAAAGCCTAAAAGGAAAGTGAATGTTGATAACTAATAGCATCCATGTCCAGGTTGCCTAATGCTCTCAAATGTCATTCCCATTCATGACGACATATTTGTTTTTTCCTATGATTATATATTCAAACTCAAGCCTGTTGAAAATGTCTAATCCTATCCCTCACTTTATACTTTGCCTGATTTAGTAATGTCTCTATTGACACCTGCTTTCCTACATATTTTCCCCAGTTCATCATTTTGGCTTACTCTTCACATGTGCTGACATTTACATTCACTCTCTAAACAAAACCCTATTGCTAAAGAAGCTTTTTTTTCCAAATCATATACTCACTCTTCTTCCTAAACCTACTGACTATCTTCCTAATCCTACCAACTATCCCTTTTTGACTGGATGTTCTCTTCTACATTTAATCATCCAAGGTACAAGGTCCTATGCCATTGTATTTCAATTTAACTGAGACAATTGTACAGAACATTATTCAACACTAAGTATCCAAACCAAGGGCCCAATGCCCTTCTGGGCTTCAAATCTTTCTTAGATTCCCGTTTTTATACATATATTTCACCTATATATTCTTATAAATATCACAGGTTCCCAATCCCATTATTCATCCTGCAGAATGATTCCTAACCCAAATCGAAAATATTATTAACCCTAACCATACACTAACTTTGCAGGAGAGCAGGAACAGTGTGGGTATTAAACTACAGGAATCTAGGGGATCTTCACCTGCTGAGAAACTCAAATGTTCATGCAGAAATAATCCCTGGTGAAGATGAAGGCAGCTATTAAGTACCTCAGAAAGCAAAAGTCAACTTCCATGGCAATCATCCTGGTCAGGATGAAGGGTTGTGTCTGAATCATTCTCTCTCTTCTTAATGTATAGAACATGGACCAAACCAGTCCTGTGTGGAAGCTGTTCCCGGGTGCTTATGGTTGATATAACATTCTAACTAGAGAAAGTGCCACATGAAAATCGGGGCAGCCTCCACCTCATGGTACTTTTGGAAGCAACAAAGTGGTTGCCAAGGCAGTGACATCATTTAGATCCTGAAGAAAGTGATCTCACCTCACTTCCTTGGTGAGGGAACTCTCTGAACTTGGGATCCAGGAAGCCAGGCACCCAGAGACAGTCCCTGTTCTAGTCCCAGTGGTCTCACATGTTTGGAATTACCAAGGACAGAGTCAGTCTTTCTTGGTACCTACAGATGTGAGGATGTCCAAATGCCAGGCAACCTCTGAAGAGGGGCTTTCCCTGAGAAAGCAGGTAGTGGATCATTTTCTGAGAATAGGTAGGAAAGGCGGTTTGTTTGGTATGGTGTGGAATATTTCTATTAAGTCCTTTGACAAGGTGAGTGTTTCTATGTGTGTGTATCCCACTGAGTCCATTGTTGTAGACATTAGAAAAGACAATGCATCAATGGATGTGTCCTGTCTAGTAGAAAGCTTCCCAGCATTCATCCTGCCCAATTCATGAGTGGACTCTGGCTTGCCTTATGGATGGGCAACACCTACAAGCTTCCTAATTTCCTGTTTTCTCTCTCAATTCAGCCCACTCTCCAGAATAGTATCATGGTTTTGTGTCCAAGATTTGTACCACCTCCAAGATCTGTGACATGGCTATGTACTGGATAGCTGAAGGAAATGGCTAGCATCTCAGAAATCTCAGATATCTGTTGACCAGGAAAGTCTCAGTGGAGAAACCCTGCTTTGGTCCTTTTGCTTAACTATTGTTCTGTTGAATGTCAGGAAGTTTTTTGCCTCAAGCCACCACTTTGTGAAGCCTGAAGAAAAGAGTTTTCAAATGGAAATGAATGGGCATCACCTGTGGCTCTTTGCTTAATTGCTTAGGATTGGGATATGTCTGAATCAGCCTGTTGGCCCTGTGTGACGCTGTGGCTTAGATTCTCATCACCTGATGGATCTAAAGATAGATCCCATGCGTGCATCCAAAACCAAAATGGCAAAAAGATCAGATATTGTTGATGAACTCTCTTGCCTTCCTCTGGTAGGTTCCAGATATCCATCAAGTGAGAATAGGGATTCTTTGGGTCAAATGAGTTCTTCAAAGCCCTGCAGAGGATAGGCCATAGGTGCTTGATTATCATGACTCCAATTCACTTAAAGAATCTAAACCCCAAAGCTAGAAGGCCTCAAGTTGGAGAAGCCAAGCAATATTAAAGGTAGGCCTATTTGATCACTCCTGGTTCACAGGAAGAGAGTCCAGGCCACCCTTACTTTAGGCAAATGCGGTGCAAGGAGCTTATTTTGGACACTGTCGTGGGCTGCATCCCTTATGGAAACCTCCAGCCAGAGGATATAATGAGTGTCTATATGGAAGAAGATGAGGGCCATGTGAGAGTGTTTTGGTTTTAATTGTGGACATTTGTCTGGCGGTTGGAAGAGATCACTGGGTCCACCTAGGCTTGCACTCTGGTGTGATTCCCCTTAGAGACTGAGTTCTTTTACTGAACTCAGAGAATTATTGCCAGGAATTGTGTTGGAATTTTAGATGGCCATGCATGAGAGTTGCCCTTGGAAAGTGACATCTAGGCCCTAGTTGACTTTCCACAGAGCACAGGGAATCTCAGCCAGGATAACACATGATATTATTCTTAAAGACTTGGCAGCCATATTTGAGAGTCAAAACACACATGGACCATACTTTGTAGACCTCAATGGGCCTGGCTTAATCTGACTTTTGGCCACTTTTGGAAGCCTTGCCTGTAAGAATTCTCCAGAGTTTTCATTTAATGGTTTCTGAGTGAATTGAAATCCTCAGTGCCTCCAACTTCATGCTTGAAAATTGGCTATATCAATATCATGAAATTTTTGAAATTCCCATGACCGGGTAGCACTGGAGAACATTTGGATGTCCTCTTGCTGATCATGAGTATACAGGACAGTGCCTTGATTGACTGGGTTTTATGAAAATGGTGTAGAACAGAGATTCCAGTAAGTTGGATCTTGCTGAGTAGTTGTTCTAGAGCAGTGGTTGGCAGGTGTGTGATAAAACATCTGTGGTGGGGGCATGTGGATCTGCCATTGGCTTCCAAATGGATTGTGACTGACATTTTGCAGTCAGTAGAACCTTATATGTAAAAGCATATTGTTATATGGAGAGGTTTCAGGGCAATGTTCAGAATCAGGATGCTATGGTCAATAGGGCAAGTTATGTGGGATAGAAGCCTGGTTGGTGCATTCTCCTGCAGAACTCGACACACCACACTTGACAGAACTCACTTCAGCACTGTGTCCCAGGTGAACCCTTGTATTTAATGAAGCAAATACCAAACTCCCAGTGCAGCAGCAAGAAACACCACGAAAGTGGAGGATGACCAAATGAATTTACAGTCCACACGGGGAGACACCTAGAATCCAGTGGCCACAGTATACCTACAAATAGAAAATTCAGCACTGCTGCCTCATGTTTATTGGAAAATAAGAAACCATGTCATCCAGGTCACATAGATGCAGAACCAGATTTGATGGTCTCACTACATATGAAGCTAATGCTTCTGACAACAGCATATATTTCATTGCCCAACCTCACAGGCAGTTTCTTCAGATGTTAGGCTGGTAGAAATTCATGTTTTTGGAGTGATTACCCTGTCCCTTACTTTTGGAAACTCCTCTACCAACTCCAAATTTGTGAACTTCTGAGCATTTTCCATTCCACATATGTATTCACAGATTTTCTAAATGTTCTCCTCTAATTGTGTCTTATGTACGGCGAAGGTAATGTCAAGGCATTATTCTGAATGAGAGTGGGAAGATTTTTGTGTAGCACATATTTGCATACACATTGGATACATTTTCCAATTTTCCATTCGAAATACTGAATCCCTGACACTAACACATGCCCTAATAGACTTTGACTTCTTATCCTAATTCGATGGAGAATAATAACCCAAACAGAATACAAATACAAGAGGTTCACAGGAGGCATGGTGTATAATTGGACTTGCCTTTCGTATGATAAATTGTAGGTGTTATAAATCTAGCGAATTTTAATTGAAATAGTTCTCCATGTGTTTTCAAAGTTAACAAATATGTGAATAACTGTCTCCCTTCCTCTGTAGCCTATTCATCACATGTATTTTTATAAGCACATACAGAATTCTACCTGTTATCAGTCGTACATTTGGTGAGGTGGCTGGCTTGGCAGATACAAATTGTGAGAAGAGATCACTCCTACTTAACGCTGTTGGAACTGAAAATTCAACATATGGGTGAGCTTTTTATTTAAACAACATGAATCCATGTACATTTAAATGAATATTTTTGGATCTGTGGATGATATATATTTCATGGTGAATTTCAATTCACATACATAATGCTACTTTTTAATGTCTGTGTGTGTGTGTGTCTGTGTGTATATATATATATATATATATATATATATATATATATATATATATATATATATATATATTCACTCTCCAGATTTTTCAAAATATTTAGTATATTTTTCTTTTTATACCCTCCCTAAATTCATTCATATTCATGTATGTGGATTTATAATCAACTTTTCACAAGATTATTCTCAGAAATATTCCTCCACTTGAAATACATATTTTTTTCCTTCTACTGAAAACTAACTTTGGGGGATCACATGATGGCGGCGAATGGAGTGCATTACCCCCATGTACCACGTCACTGTGCGGGAAAATGACGAGTTAGAACGGCTAAAACCTATCTTGTTAGGAATTTCCAGCAAATTTGGGGTGCTCCAAAACCTAGTGGACATATATCCATCTCACGAGGATCAGCTACGGGGGCTCAAACGCGAGTGATTTTTCCGCACGGAGGGTCATGCTGCTTATTCAGCAAATTGCCCTGCAGCTAGAGTGTGTGGCGCGCACTGGGAAAAGACGAAATAGCATCGCAAATATACAGTGGTGCGGATTCTATGGGCTCCTGCCCGCTATGCAATTACTGTGCTCAGTGCTGAATTCTGGGATTGAGACGGGGATGGATGTGGTCCAATTCCGTTCTCCATACCGGTCAGACCACAGAGGAAGCCAGCGTCCACCATCTTGAAGAGCTGACGTCACCATCCCTGTTTTCGACTGATCGCAGCTCATTCAGCTATAGAACAGGTAATTTCAGGATTCCATTCACCTTTGCTTCGCAGACAAATTACTCAGGCTCAGTGCTAAAGAACCCGCAGAAACTGCGTCTTGGAGTCAGCTCCTATTAGAACATACACTGAGCCCAGAGCGGCCAAATTTGGCCTCCCTGAACTGATCTGGCCCAGGGCTCAAGAACCCGTGGAAACTGCTTCCCGGTCCGGGTCTTGCTGAATAATGTGGAGGTAAATATCAACCGAGCCTTCATAGGCAGTGGCAACAGGATTGAGACGAGGCTTGTGAGGGCAAGTCAGGACTCACCCATTGCTTTGGTCACCCAGCAAAGGGAACGAAATGCTGCCTTTTGCATGGGATACCAACATGGCAGAGATCTGATGTCATCAGAAAGCAGCGGAGGAGATAACTTCATTAATACCAGCGGTGACAGAAACAGTTGGTCTCCTGGTAAAGAAAGTGAGTCAGAAACACTCGAGTCTCTCTCACTTTGTCATCAAGCCAGAGGGGCAGAGCAGAGCCGCTGCCCATGCCTGGAACAGGCCCAGCGACACACCTGCATGATACTCACTTCACTCCAATTGGAATAGAGGCAGAGGAGAGCCACCACAGGTGCCCAGAACAGGCCTAGCGACCAGCAGGCATGGTAGTCACGTCACCTCAATTGGAGTAATTGCAGAGCAGAGCCTTCTCCAGCACCTAGTACAATCCAAGTGGCCCACCGGCATGGTAGTCACATAACCCCAATAGGAGTAGGCGCAGAGCAGAGTCTTTGCCCATGGTGCCCGGAACAGGCCCAGCAACCTGCCGGCTTCGTAGTCACGACACCCCAATTGGAGTAGCGGCAGAGCAGAGCCACCACCCGCGCCCTCAAGGTAGACAAATCTGCACCCGACCAGCAGAAGAGGCCCAGCGGCCTGCCAGCGCGGCAGACACTTCACCCCATTTGGAGTAGGGGCAGAGCAGATCCATCGCCCATGCCCGTAAGGTAGGCAGACCTGCGACCGACGGCAGAACAGGCCCACCCACCCGCCGGCATGGTAGTCACGTCACCCCAATTGGAGTAGGGGCAGAGCAGAGCCGCCGCCCGCGCCTCTAAGGTAGGCAGACCTGAGACCGACTGGCAGAACACCCCAGGGGTCCATGGGTGTGGTACACACGTCACACCAATTAGAGGAGGGGCTTAGCAGAGCCGCTTCCCGCACCTGCAGGGTAGGCAGACCTGCGACCGATCAGGAGAACAGGCCCAGCGGCCCATCAGCATGGTAGATAGATCACCCCAATTGGAAGAGCACAACAGCCACAACCCGCACCTGCAAGGAAGACTTTTCAAATATACAAGAGCAATATAAATATATAGGGGGAAAATTTCAAAATCACAACAGTTTCACCAAGCAGAAAGAAACGCGAGCCGTATAAAAAGACAAAGAAAAAAGGACCACAAGCAATGCAGGTCAACACAACTTTAGAAGAGGTAATAGCTGCAGCAGATGGAATGTCAGATAAAAAACTCAGGATATACATGCTTCAGATAATCTGGAGTCTCAAGGAAGACATTAGACAGCAAAATCAGACAATGAAAGATCACTTCGACAATGAATTACACAAACAAATCCAAGAAGCAAAAGATCAATTATACAGGGAGATAGAAGTTGTAAAAAATGACAAACAGAAATCCTAGAAATGCAGGAAGCAATAAAACAACTTAAAAACTCAATTGAGAACACTACCATCAGAGTAGAACACTTAGAAGATAGAACATCAGACAATGAAGACAAAGTATTTCAACTTGAAAAGAACATAGACAGCTCAGCAAGACTGTTAAGAAACCATGAACAGAACATCCGTGAAATATGGGATAACATAAAGAGACCAAACTTAAGAGTCATTGGGATACAGGAAGGTATAGAGATCCAAACCAAAAGAATGAGCAATGTATTTAATGAAATAATACGAGAAAACTTCCCAGACTTGAAGAATGAGACAGACTCCCAAGTCCTAGAAGCCAACAGGACGCCGAATGTGCAAAATCATAAGAGATCCACACCTAGACGCATTATAATGAAGATACCCAACGTACAGAATAAAGAGAGAATTTTAAAAGCTACAATTGAAAGGAAGCAGATTACATTTAGGGGTAAAGCAATCAGGATAACAGCTGATATTTCAACACAGACTCTGAAAGCTAGAAGATCCTTGAAATATATGTTTTTGTCAGGAGCTTTAGCTTCATTTCTAGTGAAAGCATCAAAGCTGTGTCTGCATCTATGTAACCTGGAGAACGTGGTTTCTTATTTTCCAAAAGACATGAGGCGGCAGTGCTGAATTCACTCTTTGTAGGTAAACTGTGGCCACTGAAGGCTAAGTGTCTCCCCGTGTGGACTGTGAAGCCATTTGTTCATCCTCCACTTTTCATGGTGTTTCTTGCCGCTGCACTGGGAGTTTGGTATTTGTTTCACTAAATAAAATGAGTTCAACTGAGACCCAGTGCTGGAGGGAGTTCTGTCATGTATGGTGGGTCAGGGTCTGCAGGAGAATTCACCAACCAGGATTCTATCCCACATAGATTGCCCCCTTGATCATAGCAACCTGATTCTCAACATTGCCCTGAAAATCTTCATATAAAAAGATGCCTTTACATGGAGAGGTTTCAGACATATAAGGTTCTGCTGGATGCATCATGTCAGTCTCAAGCCCTTTGGAAGTAATGGCAGATCCACATGGCCCCACAAGAGATGTTTTATCACACACCTGCACACCACCTGCACACACACCACTATTCAGTAGGCTACAAGTTACTGGCATTTCTGTTCTACACCATTTTCATGAAACCCAGACAATCAAGGCACTATCTGGTACACTCATGATGAGCAAAAGGACATCAAATGTTCTCCAGTGCCACCTGGTCATTGGAATGGCAAAAAATTCATGGTATTTATGTAGCCACTTTTCAAGGATGAAGTTGGAAGCACTGTGGGTTTCAATTCATTCAGGAACCATTAAATGGTGAGGAAGCTCATTTCAATAAAAGATCTGGAGAACTCTCACAGGCAATTTTTCCCAAGGAGTGAGCTAGATCTCAGTTTAGAAGGGCGAATCTCATTAGTGGCCTATTCCACTGCCACAGAAATGACCGCAATTGAAACCAAAACACTCCCACATGACCCTCATCTTCTGCCATAGAGACACTCATCATAACCTCTTGCTGCAGGTTTTCATGAGGGATGCAGCCCAAACAGTGTCCAAAATAAGCTCACTTACCCCTCAATTGCCTAAAGTCAGGGTGGCCTGGACACCCTTCCTGTGAACCAGGAGTGATCAAATAGGCCTGCCCTTAATACTGCTCTGCTTCTCCATTTTGACTGTACTGATTGTTGAGTATAAATTCTTTGTGTGAATTGGAGTCATGAGAAAATCCAAGCACCTATGCATTAGCCTCTTCAGGGCTTTGAAAAACTCATTTGACCCAAATGATATCTATTCTCACTTGATAGAGGTCAGGACTTACAGAGGAAGGCAAGAGACTTCATCCACATTGACTGCTCTTATGGCCATTTTGGTTTTGGATTCAGAGATGGGATCTTTCTGTAGATCTGTCAGGTGCCGAGAATCTAAGCCCCAGCCTCACATAGGGCCAAGGGGCTGATTCAGACACATCCCTTTTGAAGCAATTAAGCAAACAGCCACAGGTGATGCCCATTCATTTTCATTTGAAAACTGTTTTCTTCAGGCTTTACAAAGGGGTTGCCTGAGGCAAAGAAATTCCTGACATTCAGGGCAACAGAACAAAAGGTTAGCAAAAGGCAGAAAGCAGGGTTTCTCCACTGAGACTTTACTGGTCACACTGATATCTGAGTTTTCTGAGATGCTCCCATTGCCTTCAGCTATCCAGTACATGGCCATGTAACAAAGCTTGGAGGCGGTACATATCTTGGACACCAAACCATGAGACTATTCCGGAGAGTGGCCAGAATTCAGGAAGAAAACTGGAGCTTAGGAAGATAGTAGGTGTTGTCCATTCATAAGGCAAGCTGCAGTCCATTCATCAATTGCGCAGGATGAATGCTGGGTAGCTTTCTACTAGACAGGGCACTTCCATTGATGCATTCTCTTTTCAAATGTCAACAACCACGGACACAGTGGGATACACTTTTAGAAACCCTCGCCATGTCAAACGACTTTCTAGAAACAATCCACTCAAAAACAAACAATCCACCATCCCTACCTATTCTCAGAACATGAGACAAAACCACAAACTCACACCCACACCCACAAAGCACCTCCTTCCCAGAAGTAGGTCTTTGATTATCCGGAGTTTCCTCTGACTGGTGGGCCATACCATGTTCCCCCGAAATGGCCTGTACTTTCTCAGATTTGGTGTCTTTGCCAGAACAACTACCTGCTTTCTCAGGAAACACCTGTCTTCATAGCTTTCCTGGCATTTGGCCATCCTCACATCAGTTGGTACCAATAAAGACTGACTCTGTCCTTGGTAAATCCAATCAAGTGTGCCAACTGGGACTGGCACTGGCTCTGGGGGCCTAGCTTCCTGGTTCCCAAGTTAAGAGAGTTCCACTACAAAGGAAGTGAGGTGAGGTCACTTTTTTCAGGACCTGAATGAGGTCACTGCCTTGGCAACTACTTTGCCCTAACAGTTGCTTCCAAGGGTCCCATGAGATGGATGCTGCCCCAATTCCTGTGACATTTTTACAAGTTAGAATGGTATATCAACCATAGTCACCCAGGAACAGCTCTCCACACAGGCTTGGTTTGGTCCATCTTCTCTACATTAAGAAGAGAGAGGCTGATTCAGACACAACCCTTCATCCTGACCAGGCTGTTTGCCATGGAAGATGACCTTTGCTCTCTCAGGTCCTTCATACCTGCCTACATGTTTTCCAGGGATAATTTCTGCAAGGACCATTGAGGTTCTAAGTAGGTGGAAGATCCCCTCCATCCCTGCATTGTAAGACCAACTCTGTTCCAGCTCTTCTGTAATGTTATATTGAGGGAACAGTGTATGGTTATGCTTAATAACCAGTTCGATTTGGGTTAGGAATCATTCTACGGGATGTATAATGGTATTGGGTAACTGCAATACTTACAAGAATATATAGGTGAAATATAAGTATGAAAACAGAAATCCAGGTAAGATTTGAAGTCCAGAAAGTCATTGGGTCCTTGATTGGATTACTTAGCTTGAATTACGTTCTGCACAGGTATCTCAGATAAATTGATATACAATGGCATAGGAACTTGTACCTTGGATGATTGAATGTAGAAGAGAACATCCCCTCAAACAGAGATAGTCAGTAGGATCAGGAAGATAGTCGGTAAGTATCGGAAGAACAATGAGTATAGGATTTGGACCAAAAGTTATTTAGCAATAGGGTTTCGGTTAGAGAGTGAATTTCAATAACAGCACATGTGAAGGGTCTCTAACAATGATGAAGTGGGGAAAATATGTAGGAATGCAGATATCAATAGAGACATTAGGAAATCAGGCAAAGTATAAAGTGAGTGATAGGATTAGATATTTTCAACAGGGTTGAGGTTAAACATATAATCTTAGGAAGAAACAAATATGTAGTCACCAATCGGATTGACATTTGAGAGCATAAGGCACCCTGGACATGGATGTTTTTAGTAATCCATGTTCACTTTCTATTTAGGATTTTGTAGAATCATAAGTGTGACCTTTGAATTTTGTGTCTAGAATATTACTGTGATGAAATGTATATGTAGATCAGGTGACATGAGTATTTCTTCCACCATTTCTGGAAGCAATATTTTGAAGATGTATAAATTTGTATTGGGGCTACAAAAAGGTGCACCCTGTGTCTATGAATACAGAGGAAATGCATGAATAGACCATACTGTGAATAAATAATAAAACTGGTTTCAACTTGAAATAATAGATTGAAATAAATTTGAAAACAAATAAGAAATCTTATATTAATATACAATCATTCATTCCAACCCATTATACATCTAATGGAAATATGAGGATTTTGGTTTATCATGAAAAGTGTGTGACTTTGCTTCAAATTGATTATGAAAATCGAAAATAATTTGTTTGGAAAGAAGTCTCATGAAAAGACCAGTCAAGAAACCTGGAGGAATACATGTGTTCTGAAGCAGGAAGCGATTGAATGTGAAACAAATGCCTATAAATTTGCGAAATTTTTGATGAAATATATGTCCTATGATGTCCATAAACTTAAGAAAGATTAATGTACCACTGTGGAATAAAAACGAACGTCAAAATACACAACACGTCCAATAGAATTCTACATGCATTGATGTTAAACTGGTTCAGTTACTGTAGAAATATTAGGATTTGAAGGCACCAATCACTGTAGTTAGTTTTCAGTACTAGGAAACAAATATGTACTTCAGGTGGATGAATATTTCTGAGAATAATCTTGTGAAAATTTTATTATAAATCCACATACATGAACATGAATGAATTTTGGGACTCTAAATAAGACACAAATATTTCATATTTTGAAAAATATGGAGACTATATATATATATATATATATATATATATATATACACACACACACACACACACACACAAAACACACACACAGACTTTAAAATGTAGTAATATATGCCAATCGAAATCCATCATGAAATATATATCATCCACAAATGCAAAAATATATATTTTACAGAATATGGATTTATGTATAATTTTGTTCAACTAGGAAGCTCACCCATAGGTTGAATATTCAGTTCCAAAGCGTTTAGGAGGAGTGATCTCTTCTCACAATTTGTATTTGCGGAGGAAGCCACCTCACAAAAATATAGGTGTGATACCAGGTAGCTTTCAGTATGTGCATATAAAAATACATATGTTGAATAGGCTACAGAGAAAGGGAGTCAGTAATACACATATTTTGAACTTTAAAAACACATGGAGAACTATTTAATTAAAAATTGACTAGATTTATAATACATAAACTTTATCATGTAAAAGGCAAGTCCAAATATACATCATGCCTCCTTTGAACTGCTTGTATTTATATTCTGTTTGTGTTATTTTTCTCCATCATATTAGGATTAGTAGCCAGAGTCAAGTAGGGTATGGGATAGTGTCAGGGATTCTTTATTTTGAATGGAAAATTGGAAATTGTATCAAATGTGTGTGCAAATATGTGCAACCCAAAACTTCCCACTCTGATCCAGAACAATGCCTTGACATTACCTTCGCTCCAAGGAAGACACAATTAGAGGAGAAGAGTTAGAAAATTTGTGAATACATGTCTGGAATGGAAAATGCTTAGGAGTTCACAAACTTCGAGATGGTAGAGGAGTTTCCAAAAGCAAGGGACATGGTAAACACAACACCAACATGGAGCTCTTCTGGCCTAAAGACTGTTTGAGAAACTGCATGTGAGATTGGGCACTTGAAATATAAGTTGTTGTCAGAAGTTTTAGCTTTCTTTCTAGTGAGACCATCAAAGATGGGTCTGCATCAATGTGACCTGGACGACATGTTTTCTTATTTTCCAATGAACATGGGGCAGCAGTGCTGAATTCTCTCTTTGTAGGTAAACTGTGGCCACTGGGGGCTTAGTGTCTCCCCGTGTCGCTGTGAAGACATTTGGTCATCCTCCACTTTTCGTGGTGTTTCTTGCTGCTGCACAGTGAGTTTGATATTTGCTTTACAAAATACAAGGAGTTCAACTGGGACACAGTGCTGCAGGGAGTTCTGTCACTTGTGGTGGGTTAGAGTCTGCAGGAGAATGCACCATCCAGGCTTCTATCACTCATTGCTTGCTACATTGCCCCCTTTTCCATTGCAACCCAATTCTGAACATTGCCCTGAAACCTCTCTATATAACAAGGTGCCTTTACATAAATGGGTCTGCTGGCTGCTGAAAGTCAATCACATGCTATTTGGAAGCCAATGGCAGATCCACATGGCCCCACCACAGATGTTTTGTCACACACCTGCCCACAACTGCTCAAGGCGCACTACTCAGAAGGTTCCAACTTACTGGCATCTCTGTTCTATGCCATTTTCATGAAACCCAGTAAATCAAGGCCCAGTCTGGTACACTCATGATGAGCATCAGGAGATCTAACTGTTCTCCAGTGCCACCTGGTCATGGGAATTTTAAAAATTTCATGGTATTTATCTAGCCATTTTTCAAAGAGGAATTTGGAGCCACAGTGGGTTTCAATTCATTCATGAACCATTAAATGTTGTGGAAGCTCATTTCAATGAAAGATCTGGAGAACTCTCACAGGCAATGCTTCCCAAAGAGTGGCCTAAAGGTCACATGAGGCCAGGCCCATTGAGGTCTACAATGTGAGGTCCATGGGTGTTTTGACTCTCAAATATGCCTGCCAAGTCTTTCAGAATAAAATCCGGGTATATCCTGGCTGACATTCTCAGTGCTTTGTGGAAAGCCACCCTGGGCTTAGATCTCAGTTTCAAAGGGCAAGTCTAATGCGTGGCCTCCTAAAATCCCAACACAATTCATGTGAATACTTCTCTGAGGTCAGTTCCAGAACTCAGTCTCTAAGGTGAATCAAACCCGAGTTAAAGCCCAGGTGGACCCAGTCTTATCTTCCAACAGCCAAATAAGTGACCACAATTAAATCCAAAACACTCCCACATTGCCCTCATCTTCTTCCATATAGACACTCATCATTACCTCTGGCTGGAGGTTTCCATGAGGGGTAAAGCACAAGACAGAGTCTGAAATAATCTAACTTGCCCTCATTTGCCTAAAGTCAGTGTGACCTGGACACCCTTCCTGTAAACAAGGAGTGATTTAATAGGCCTGCCACTAATACTGCTCTGCTTCTCCAATTTGAGGCCTACTGACTGTCATGTATAGATTCTTTATGTGATTTGGATTCATTAGAAAACCCAAGCACATATGGGCTAGCCTCTGCAGGGCTTTGAAGAACTCGATTAATTCAAAGGATCCCCAAATTCACTTGTTGGAGGTCAGGAACCTAACAGAGAAAGGCAATAAACTTCATCTACAATGACTGATTTTTTAGACATTTTGGTTTTGGATGAACACATGGGATCTTTCTTAAGATCCATTAGGCGCTGAATATCTAAGACACAGCCTCACACATGGCCAAGAGGCTGATTCACACACATATCTCTCAAAGCATTTTAGCAAACAGCCACAGGTGATGCCCATTCATTTCCATTTGAAAACTGTTTTCTTCAGGATTCACAAAGGGGTGCCCTGAGGCAAAGACCTTCCTGACATTCAGGGCAACAGAGGAATAGGGAAGCAAAAGGCCCAAAGCCGGTTTTCTCCACTGAGACTTTCCTTGTCACACTGATATCTGAGTTTTCTGAGATGCTCCCTTTCCTTTCAGCTATAGAATACATTGGCCATGTCACAGAGGTTGGAGGTGGTACATAACTTGGACAAAAAACCATGAGCCTACTCTGGAGAGTGGCCAGATTCAGAAAGAAAACAGGAACTTAGGAAGATAGTACGTGTTGCCCATTGATAAGGCAAGTCACAGTCCATTCATAAATTAGGCAGGATAAATGCTGGAATTCTTTCTACTAGACAGGACACATCCATAGATGAATTCTCTTTTCTAATGAATACAACCACGGACACAGAGAGTTACACAGATATAGAAACACTCACATTGTCAAAGGAATTACTAGACACAGTCCACTCCAAACCCAACAAACTGCCTTTCCTACTTATTCTCAGAACATGAGAAAAAACCACAAACTCACTCCCACACCCACAAAGACACCTCCTTCCCCCAAGTAATTCTGTGACTATCCTGAGTGTCGTCTGACTGGTAGGCCATACTATGTACCCCCAAATGGCCTGTCCTGTCTCAGATATGGTCTCCTTGGCCAAATCTGTGACGTTGTCAGGAGCCAGAAATGGGAAAGTACCTTTTTCTCAGGAAAGGCCCCTCTACAAAGCTCTCCTGGCATTTGGCCATCCTCACATCAGTAGGTTCCAGGAAACACTGATTCTGTCCTTGGTAAATCCAAACAAGTGACCTCAATGGGACTGGGACTGGGACTGGCTCTGGTTGCCTGGCTTCTGCACACAAGTTCAGAGAGTTCCATCACCAAGGAAGAGAGGTGAGATCACTTAATTCAGGTAGTGAATGAGGACACTGCCTTGGCAATCACTTTGTCCTAACAGT
Organism: Callospermophilus lateralis; assembly: GCF_048772815.1. NCBI lineage: Eukaryota > Metazoa > Chordata > Mammalia > Rodentia > Sciuridae > Callospermophilus > Callospermophilus lateralis. Next base: position 273,832 of record NW_027514396.1, on the reverse strand, counting down.
TGCTTCCAAGGGTCCCATGAGATAGAGGCTGCCCCTACTTCCTGTGACACTTTCACAAGTTAGAATGGTGAATCAACCATAGGCACCCAGGAACAGCTCTCCACACAGGCCTGGTTTGGTCCATTTTCTCTACATTGAGAACAGAGAGGCTCATTAAGATACAACCCTTCATCCTGACCAGGTTGTTTGCAATGGAAGATGAGTTTTGCTCTTTAAGGTACTTCATAGCTGCCTATATCTTCTCCAGGGATCACATCTGCATGGACCTTTGAGTTTTTCAGCATATGGAATATCCCCTACATTCCTGTATTGTAAGACCAACACTGTCCCTGGTCTTTTGTTAAGTGAGATTGTGGGAACAGTGTATGTTTAGGGTTTAATAACATGTTTGATTTGGGTTAGGAATCATTCTGCTGGATGAATAATGGTATTGGGAACCTGTGATATTTATTAAAACATAGACATAAAATATAAGTATGAAAACAGAAATCTAGGTAAGATTTGAAGCTCAGAAGGGCATTGAGCTGTTGATTGTGATACTTAGCTTTGAATTATGTTCCGCATATATGTCTCAGATAAATCGATAATCAATGGCATAGGACCTTGTACCTTGGATGATTGAATGGAAAAGAGAACTTCCACTCAAACAGGGAAACTCAGTAAGATTAGGAAGATAGTCAGTAGCTTTCAGAAGAAGAGTGAGTACAGGATTTGGACCAAAAATTCTTTATCAATAGGGTTTCGCTTAGAGAGTGAAAGAAAATATCATCACATGTGAAGAGTCACTCACATGGTGAACTGGGGAAAATATTTAGGAAAACAGACATCAATAGAGACATTAGGAAATCAGGCAAAGTATAGAGTGAGTGATAGGATTAGACATTATTAACTGCATTTAGGTTGAATATATAATTTTAGGAAGAAACAAATACGTAGTCACCAATAGGATTGATATTTGTGACTATTAGGCAAACTGGACCTGGATGTTTTTAGGAATCCATGTTCAGTTTCCATTTAGGCTTTGGTACAATCATAAGTGTGACTTTTGCTTTTTGTGTCCAGAATATTACTGTGATACAATGTATATGTAGATAAGGTGACCTGAGTATTTCTTCCACCATTTCTGGGAGCAATATTTTGAAAATGTATAAATTAGTATTCGGGGAACAAACAGGTGCACTCTTTGTCTTTGAATATGGAGAATATGCATGTATAGACCATACTGTGAATAAATAATATAACTGGTTCCAACTTCAAATAATGGATTGAATTGAAATGTGAAAATATACAGGAAATCTTATATTGATATACAACCATTCATTCCAACCCGTTTTACATCTAATGGTAATATGAGGATTATGGTTTATCATGAAGAGTGTGTGAGTTTTGCTTAAAATTGATTATGGAAATTGAAAATATTTTTTTTGGAAAAAAGTCTCATAAAAAGACCAGTCAAGAAACCTGGAGAAATACATGTGTTCTGAAGCAGGAAGTGACTGAAAGTGAAACAAATGCTTATAAATTTGTGAAATTGTAGATGAAATACATATCCTCTGATGTGCATTCACTGAAGGAATTGTAATGTACCAGTGTTGAGTAAAAATGAACGTCAAAATAAACATCATGTCCCATAGGAATCTTCTTGCATTGATGTTAAACTGAGTCAGTTAATGTAGAAATATTAGGATTTGAATGCACCATTCACTGAATTTAGTTTTCAGTCCTAAGAAACAAATATGTATTTCAGGTGGATGAATATTTCTGAGAATAATCTTGTGAAAATTTGATTATAATTCCACATACATGAACATGAATGAATTTGAAAATTTGATTATAATTCCACATACATGAACATGAATGAATTTTGGGACTGTACATAAGACACATCTATTTCATATTTTGAAATATATGGAGAGTGTGCATATATATATATATATATATATATATATATATATATATATATATACAAGAGTGTGTATACACACACACACACACACAAAACAGACATTAAAAAGTAGCAATATATATGCCAATTGAAATTCTTCATGAAATATATATCATCCACAGATCCAAAAATCTTCATTTTACTGAGCGTGGATTTATGTGTAATATTGTTTAACTAGGATGCTCACCCATAGCTTAAATTTTCAGTTACAACATCGTTTAGAAGGAGTGATCTCTTCTCATAATTTGTATCTGCCAAGTCAGCAACCTCACAAAAATGTACGTGTGATACCAGGTAGGATTCTATATGTGCATATAAAAATACATGTGCTGAATATGCTACAGAGAAAGGGAGACAGGAATTCACATATTTGTCAACTTTAAAAACACATCGAGAGAGGGAGGGGCAGATCTGCCAATCGCTCCTTCAAGGTAGGCGGACCTGCGACCCACCGGCTGAACAGGACCAGTGGCCCGCCACCGTGGAAAACACATTGCCCTGGTTGGGGGAGGGGCAATGCCGCCGGGCCTGCAAGGTAGGCAGACCTGTGACCCACAGCAGGACAGGCCCAGCAATCTGCGGAGGGGCAGAGACGCCCTCTGCGCCTGCAAGGTAGGTGGACCTGCAACCACCGACAGACCAGGCCTATGGCCCGCCAGCATGGTAGACACATCGTCCCGGTTGGGGGAGGGGCGGAGCAGCCACAGGCGCCTGCAAGGTAGACAGACCTGCAAGGGACAGACAAAACAGACCCAGTGGCCCGCGGATGGTCAAAGCTGCCGCCCACGCCTGCAAAGTAGCCCGACTTGCGACCCACTGGCAGAACAGGCCCAGTGCCTGCAGAGGGGCAGAGTTGCTGCTCGCACCTTCAAGGTAGGCGGACCAGCTACCGACTTACAGAACAGGCCCAGCAGCCTGCTGGTGTGGTAGGCACATTGTCCCAATTGTAGGAGGGGCAGAGCCACCACCCGTGCCTGCGAGGGAGACTTTGAAACTATACAAGAGCAATATAAATATATAGGGGAAAAATTCAATAACACAACAGTTTCACCAAGCAGAAAGGAATATGAACAGTATGAAAAGACAAGGAAAGAAAGGACCATAAGCAATGCAGGTAAAGTCAACGTTAGAAGAGGTAATATCTGAAGAAGATGGAATGTCAGATAAAGAACTCAGGATATACATGCATCAGATGATCTGGAGTCTCAAGGAAGACATTAGAGAGCAAAATCAGACAATGAAAGATCACCTTGATAATGAATTACATAAAAAAAATCCAAGAAGCATAAGATCAACTATACAGGGAGATAAAGATTATAAAATCAAACAAACAGAAATCCTAGGAATGCAGGAATCAATAAACCAACTTAAAAACTCAATTGAGAATACTACCAGCAGAGTAGAACACTTAGAAGATAGAACATCAGACAATGAAGACAAATTATTTCAACTTGAAAAGAACACAGACAGCTCAGCAAGACTTTTAAGAAACCATGAGCAGAACATCCAAGAAATATGGGATAACATAAAAAGACCAAACTTAAGAGTCATTGGGATACAGGAAGGTATAGAGGTCCAAACAAAAGGAATGAGCAATATATTCAATGAAATAAAGGAGAAAACTTCCCAGACTTGTAGAATGAGACAGAATCGCAAATCCTAGAAGCTTACAGGATGCCAAATGTGCAAAATCATAAGAGATCCACACCTAGACATATTAAAATGAAGATGCCCAACATACAGAAAAAGGAGAGAATTTTAAAAGCTACAAGATAAAGGAAGCAGATTTAGTGGTAAACCAATCAGGATAACAGCTGATCTTTCAACACAGATTCTGAAAGCTAGAAGATCCTGCAATAATATTTTTCAAACACTGAAAGAAAATGGGTTCCATCCAAGAATTGTGTATCCAGCGAAATTAAGCTTCAGGATAGAAGATGAAATTAAAACTTTCCACGATAAACAAAAGTTAAAAGAATTTGCAGCTAGAAAACGATTTCTTAAAAACATCCTTGACAAAACATCACAGGAAGGGGAAATGGAAAATAACAATGAAAACCAACAGTGGGAGGTAGAAGAGTAAAGGGGGGAAAATAATCAAGGAGGAAAACAAACCATGTTTAGTAACATAAATATACAAATATGGCTGGAAGAACAACCCATATCTCAATAATAACCCTAAATGTTAATGGCTTAAACTCACCAATTGAGAGACACAGGCTAGTAGAATGGATCATAAAACAAGACCCAACAATATGCTGCCTACTGGAGACACATTTGTTAGGAAAAGATATACATAGACTGAAGGTGAAAAGTTGGGAAAAATCATATCACTCATATGGACTTCGGAAACAAGCAGAAGTGTCCATACTCATATCAAATAAAATAGATTTCAAGCCAAAGTTAATCAAAAGGGATAAAGAGGGACACTACATACTGCTCAAAAAAACCATACACCAACAAGACAAAACAATCATAAATATATATGCCCCAAACATTGGTGCAGCTATGTTCATCAAACAAATTCTTCTCAAGTTCAAGATTCTAATAAACCAATATACAATACTCATGGGAGACTCAAACACACCTCTCTCACTACTGGACTGATCTTCCAAACAAAAGTTGAATAATGAAACTATAGAACTCAATAACACAATTAATAACCCAGACTTATGATATATATATATAGAATATACCACCCAACATCAAGCAGTTACACTTTTTTCTCAGCAGCACATGGATACTTCTCAAAAAATAAATCATATATTATGTCACAGAGCTACTCTTAGACAATATAAAGGAGTAGATATAATACCAGGCATCTTATCTGATCATAAGGAAATGAAACTGAAAATCAACAATGAAAGAAAGAAGGAAAAATCATGTATCACATGGAGAATGAAAAATAGGTTACTGAATGATCAATGGGTTATAGAAGACATCAAGGAGGAAATTAAAAAATTCTTAGAGATAAATGAAAACACAGACATTACATATCAGAATCTATGGGACACATTGAAAGCAGTTCTAAGAACAAAATTCATTGCTTGGATTTCATTCCTTAAAAAAAGGAAAAAAAAAAAGACAAATAAATGATCTCATACTTCATCTCAGAATCCAAGAAAAAGAAGAGCAAAACAACAGCAAAAGAAGTAGAAGCCAAGAAATAATTAAAATCAGAGCTGAAATTAATGAAATCGAAACAAAGAAACAATTGAAAAAATTGACAAAACTAAAAGATGGTTCTTTGAAAAAATAAATAAAATCGACCGACCCTTAGCCAAGCTAACGAAGAAAAGAATAGGGAGAATTCAGTATCACAACAGATAGTTCGGAAATACAGAAGATAATCCGAAATTATTTTGAATTCTTATTCTTCAATAAAATAGAAGATAGTGAAGGCATCGATAAATTTCTCAAGTCATATAATCTGCCCAGATTGAGTCAGGAGGATATAGGCAACCTAAACAGACCCATAACAATTGAGGAAATAGAATAAACCATCAAAAGACTACCAACTAAGAAAAGCCCAGGACCGGATGGGTATACAGCAGAGTTTTACAAAACCTTTAAAGAGGAACTAATACCATTACTTTTCAAGCTATTTCAGGGAAAATGCAAAAATCCTCAATGAAATTGTGGCGAATCGGATACAAAAACATATTAAAAAAATTGTGCACCATGATCAAGTAGAATTCATCCCTGGGATGCAAGGCTGGTTCAATGTACAGAAATCAATAAATGTTATTCATCACATCAATAGACTTAAAAATAAGAACCATTTGATCATCTCGATAGATGCAGAAAAAGCATTCGACAATGTACAGCATCCCTTTATGTTCAAAACTCTGGAAAAACTAGGGATAACAGGAACATACCTCAATGATGTAAAAGCAATCTATGCTAAGCCTCAGGCTAGCATCATTCTGAATGGAGAAAAATTGAAGGCATTCCCTCTAAAATCTGGAAGAAGATAGGGATGCCCTCTCTCACTACTTCTGTTCAACATAGTTCTCGAAACACTGGCCAGAGCAATTAGAGAGATTAAAGAAATCAAAGGCATAAAAATAGGAAAAGAAGAACGTAAATTATCACTATTTGAAGATGACATGATCCTATACTTAGCAGACCCAAAAAGGTATACAAAGAAACTATTAGAGCTAATAAATGAATTCACCAAAGTGGCAGGATATAAAATCAATACGCATAAATCAAAGGCATTCCTGTATATCAGCAACAAATCCTCTGAAATAGAAATGAGGACAACCACTTCATTCAAAATATCCACACACACACACAAAACAAAAAAAATACTTGGGAATCAACCTAACAAAAGAGGTGAAAGACTTATAAAATGAAAACTACAGAACCCTAAAGAGAGAAATAGAAGAAGATCTTAGAAGATGGAAAAATATACTATGTTCATGGATAGGCAGAACTAACATCATCAAAATGGCAATATAACCAAAATTCTCTATATGTTAAATGCAATGCCAATCGGGTCTAAAAGCATGCAATGGAGGAAGGATAGCATCTTCAACAAATGGTTCTGGGAAAACTGGAAATTCATATGCAACAAAATGAAACTGAATCCATTTCTCTCGTCATGCACAAAAGTTAACTCAAAATGGATTAAGGAGCTTGATAGCAAATCAGAGACACTGCATCTGATACAAGAAAAAGTTGGCTATGATCTACATACTGTGGGGTTGGGCTCCTAATTCCTCAATAGGACACCCATAGCACACGAGTTAATAACTAGAACTAACAAATGGGACTTACTCAAACTAAAAAGTTTTTTCTCATCAAAAGAAAAAATAAGAGAGGTAAATAAGTAGTCTACATCCTGGGAACAAATCTTTACTCCTCACACTTCAGATAGAGCCCTAATATCCAGAGTATACAAAGAACTCAAAAAATTAAACAATAAGAAAACGAATAACCCAATCAACAAATGGTCCAAGGACCTGAACAGACACTTCTCAGATGAGGACATACAATCAATCAATAAGTACATGAAAAAATGCTCACCATCTCTTGCAGTCAGAAAAATGGAAAACGAACCCACCCTAAGATACCATCTCACTCCAGTATGATTGGCAGCCATTATGAAGTCAAACAACAAGTGCTGCCGACGATGTGGGGAAAAGGGTACACCTGTACATTGCTGGTGGGACTGCAAATTGGTGCAGCCAATTTGAAAGAAGTATGGAGATTTCTTGGAAGCTAGGAATGGAACCACCATTTGACCCAGCTATTCCCCTTCTCAGTGTATTCCGTAAGACCTAAAAAGTGCATGCTGCATTGACACTGCTACATTGATGTTCATAGCAGCACAATTCAAAATAGCAAGAGTGTGGAACCAACTTAGATGCCCTTCAATAGACGAAGGAAAAAAAATGTGGCATTTATACACAATGGAATAATACTCTGCATTAAAAAATGTCAAAATCATAGAATTTGCCGGGAAATAGATGGCATTAGAACAGATTATGCTAAGTGAAGCTAGCCAATCCCTAAAAAAAAAAAACAAATGCCAATAGTTTTATTTGATATAAAGAGAGTAACTAAGAACAGAGTTGGGAGGAAGAGCATGAGAAGAAAATTAACATTAAACGGGGGTGAGAGGTGGAAGAGAAAAGGAAAGAGAAGGAAAATTGCATGGAAATGGAAGGAGACCCTCATGGTTATACAAAATTACATACAAGAGGAAGTTAGAGGAAAGGGGGGAAAAAACCAAGGGGGAGAAATGAATTACAGTAGATGGAGTAGAGAGAGAAGATGGGAGGGGAGGGGATGGGGGATAGTAGAGGATAGGAAAGACAGCCGACTACAACAGACACTACTATTGCAATACGTAAAACAGTGGATGTGTAACAGATGTGATGCTGAAACCTGTATACGGGGTAAAAATGGGAGTTCATAACCCACTTGAATCAAAGTGTGAAATATGATATGTCAAGCAATAGGTAAAGTTTTGAACAACCAACAATAAAAATTAAAGGAAAAAAACACATAGAGAACTATTTCAATGAAAAATGGACTAGATATATAACACCTACCCTTTATCATGCAAAAGGCAAGTCCAACTATACACCATGCTTCCTCTGAACGGCTTGTATTTCTATTCTGTTTGTGTTATTATTCTCCATCATAGTAGGATTAGTAGTCAGAGTCTAGTAGGGTATGGGTTAGTGTCAGGGATTCAGTATTTTGAATGGAAAAAAGGAAAATGAATCCAATGTGCATGCAAATATGGGCCACACAATAAATTTCCCACTCTCATCCAGAACAATGGCTTCACATTACCTTCGCCCCAAATAAGACGCAATTAGAGGAGAAGAGTTGGAAAATCTGTGAATATATATCTGGAATGGAAAATTCAAAGGAGTTCACAACCTTGGATGTGGTAGAGGAGTTTCCAAATGTAAGGGACAAGGTAAACACTCCACATACTTGTAGCTCTTCTGGCCTAAAGTCTTCTTGAGAAACTGCCTCTGATGTTGGGAACTCAAAATATATGTTGTAGTCAGGAGCTTTAGCTTTCTTTCTAGTGAGACCATCAGAGCTGGGTCTACATCTATGTGACCTGGAGGACGTGGTTTCTTATTTTCCAATGAACACTAGGCTACAGTACTGAATTCTCTCTTTGTAAGTAAACTGTGACCACTTGGGTCTAAGAGTCTCCCCGTGTGGACTGTGAAGGCATTTGGTCATTCTCCACTTTTCGTGGTGTTTCTTGCTGCTACACTGGGAGATTGGTATTTTCTACACGAAATACAAGGAGTTGAACTGGGACACAGTGCTGAAGGGAGTTCTGTCATGTGTAGTGGGTCATGGACTGCAGGAGAATGCACCAACCAGGCTTCTAGCCCACATAGATTGTCCCCTTGTCCATAGCAACTTGATTATGAACATTGCCCTAAAAATTCTCCATATACCAATATGCCTTTACATATAAGGGTTTCCTGGCTGCACCACGTCAGTCACATGCCATTTGGAAGCAATGGCAGATCCACATGGCCCCATCACGGATGTTTTATCACAAACCTGCACACCAAAGCTTGCGCCTACAATTGAGGAGTATCCAACTTACTGGCATCTCTGTTCTACACCATTTTAATGAAACTCAGTCAATAAAGGCACTCATGATCAGCAATAGGGCATACAAAGGTTCTCCAGTGCCACCTGGTCATAGGAATTTCAAAAATTTTATGGTATTTATCTAGCCATTTTTTAAGGTGGAAGTTGGAGGCACTGTGGGTTTCAATTCATTTAGGAACCATTAAATTGTGAGGAAGCTCATTTCAATGAAATCTCTGGAGGACACTCAAAGGCAAGTCTTCCCAAAGAGTCGCCAAAAGGTCACATGAAGCCAGGCCCATTGAGGTCTACAGTGTGAGGTCTATGTGTGTTTTCACTATGGCTGCCAAGTCTTTCAGAATAAAATCTTGTGATATCCTGGGTGAGATTCCCAGTGTTCTGTGGAAAGCCAGCCTGGGCCTAGGTCTCAGTTTCCAAGAGCGAGTCTCATGTGTGGCCTCCTAAAAACTCAAAACAATTCATGCCAATACTTCTCTGAGTTCAGTTCCATAACTCAGTCTCTAAGGGGAATCACACCAGATTTCAAGTCCTGGTTGACCTACTCATCTCTTCCAACCCCAACACAAATGACCAAAATTAAACCAAAACATTCCCACATGACCCTCATCTTATTGCATATAGACACTCATCTTAACCTCTGGCTGAAAGTTTCCATGAAGGACACAGCCCAAGACAGTGTCCAAAATAGGCTTCCTTGCCCCTTATTTTCCTAATGTCAGGGTGGCCTGAACACCCTTCCTGTAACCCAGGAGTGATCAAATAGGCCTGCTGTAATACTGCTCTGCTTCTCCAATTTGAGGCCTACTGACAGTGGGGTTTAGAATCTTTATGTGAATTGGAGTCATAAGAAAACACAAACACCACTGGGCTAGCATGTGCAGGGCTTTGAAGAAATCATTTGACCCAAATGATCCCTATTCTCACTTGATGGAGTTCAGGAACCTTACAGTGGAAGGCAAGAGACTTTATCCTCAATGACTCCTCTTTTGGGCATTTTGGTTTTGGATTCACACATGGGATCTTTCTTTATATCAATCAGGTGCTAAGAATCTAAGCCACAGCCTCACACAGGGCCAAGAGGCTGATTCAGACACACCCCTTTCTAAAGCAATTAGGCAAAGAGCCACAGGTGAGGCCCATTCATTTCCATTTGAAAAGTGTTTTGTTCCGGCTTCACGAAGGTGTGGCCTGAGGCAAAGAAATTCCTGACATACAGGGGAATAGAACAAAAGGTAAGCAAAAGGCCCAAAGCACGGTTTTTCCACTGAGACTTTACTGGTCACACTGATATCTGAGTTTTCTTAGTTGCTCGCCATTTCCTTCAGCTATCCAGTACATGGCCATGTCACAGAGCTTGAAGGTGGTACTTCTCTTGGACACAAAACCATGAGCCTATTCTGGAGAGTGGCCAGAATTTAAAAATAAAACCAGAACTTAGGAAAATAGCAGGTGTTGCCCATCGATAAGGGAAGCCGCAGTGCATTCATATATTCGGCTGGATGAATGCTGGGAAGCTTTCTACCAGACAGGACACATCCATTCATGCATTCTCTTTTCTAATGTCTACAACCAAGGACACAATGGGATACACAGACATAGAAACACTTGCTTTATCAAATCACTTATTAGAAACAGTTCACTCCAAACCAAACAAACCGCCATTCCTACCTATTCTGAGAACATGAGACAAAAGCACAAACACACACCCACACCCACAAAGCACCTTCTTCCCCCAAGTAGGTCTCTGACTATCCGGAGTGTCCTCTGACTATTGGGCCAAACTATGTTCCCCCGAAATTGCCTGTCCTGTTTCAGATCTGGTTTCCTTGGCCAACTCTGTAAAGTTGTCAGGAGGCAGTGGTGATCCACTACCTGCTTTCTCAGGAAAGGCCACTCTTCAGAGCTTTCCTGGCTTTTGGCAATCCTCATATCAGTAGGTACCAACAAAGACTGATTCTGTCCTTGGTAAATCCAAAGAAGTGAGACCACTGCTACTGGGACTGGAATGGGATTTGGGTGCCTGGATTCTTTGATCCCAAATTCAGAGAGTTCTATCACCAAGGATGTGAGGTGAGGTCTGAGGTCACTTCCTTTAGGAACTGAATGAGCTCACACAATTTGCAACCACTTTGTCCTAACAGTTGCTTCCAAGGGTCCCCTGAAATGAAGGCTGCCCCTGCTTCCTGTTACAGTTTCACGAGTTTGAATGGTATATTAACCATAGGCAACCGGGAACAGCTCTCCACACAGCCTGGTTTGGTTCTTCTTCTCTACATTAAGAAGAAAGAGGCTGATTCAGACATATCCCTTCATCCTGACCAGGTTGTTTGCAAGAGAAGATGACTTTTGCTCACTCAGTTCCTTCATAGCTGCCTACAACTTCTCCAGGGATCATTTTTACATGTACCTTTGAGTTTCTTAGCAATAGGAAGTTCCCCTACATTCCTATATTGTAAGACCTACTCTGTCCCTGCTCTTCTGTAAAGTTATATTGAGGGAACAGTGTATGGTTAGGGTTAAAAACAGGTTCAATTTGCATTAGGAATCATTCTGCTGGATGAATAATGGTATTGGAAACCTGCGATATTTACAACAATATATAGGTGAAACATAAGTATGAAAACAGAAATCTATTTAAGATTTGAAGCCCAGAAGAGCATTGGGACCTTGATTGTGATACTGAGCTTTGATTTATTTTCTGCACAGATGTCTCAGATACATCAATATACAATGGCAAAGTTCCATGTATTTTGGATGATTGATTGTCAAAGAGAACTTCCAGTCAAAAAGGGATAATCAGTAGGATTAGGAAGATAGTCGGTAGGTTTAGAAAGGAGAGTGAGCATAGGATTTGGACCAAAAGTTCTTTAGCTATAGGGTTTCGGGTATAGAGTGAATGTAAATGTCACCACATGTGAAGAGTCAGTCACAATGATGAACTGGGGAAAATATGTAGGAAAGCAGATATCAATAGAGACATTAGGAAATCTGGCAAAGTGTACTCGGTAGCGAAAGGTTAATATAATAGGTACTTATCACTTCCTGTTTTCTGTATGCTTAATAAAACACTGTTGAAATCTTGAGAACTGTTTGCTAATCTTGTTCCCAGAATGTTCTGTCCTCAACTGCCAAACTGCAGAAAGTACTTCCTCAACCAGTTGCCCACAAACAGCTCACTCGCCCGGACCCATCAATAAACATCCTGCCCTGCCCTCTCAAAGGAAAGTATATAAGCTCTGCTTAAGCTGTTCTCAGGGCTCTCTGCTCTATTCAAGTGAACTCTGAGCCCCAGCATGCTGGACCCATAATAAACCCTTTGCTTTTGCATGAGACAGTCTCTTGGTGGTTTCTTCCCCGGACGCTCACCCGACCTTTACATATGGAGGTTCCACTGAGATCCAGCAGCGGCAGATGAGAGACCCCAACGGGCTCCTCTCGGGGTATGTAAGGCGCCTCTTTCTGGTTTCAGGTTTCAGGTTAGGGCTTGGCAAAATGGCTGTTGATGAAGAGTGTGAGCTCTCTCCGACGATGGCTGACAGACATGTCATAGAGCCACAGGCCACGTCACTGGGGGACTCCCCAGAGAACTCGGGAAATCGAGGAACAATAGTCTCCTCAACTCAGTGATATTTTGTTTCAGATTCGGCATATCCAGCCCATCAGGTTTTGCCGGCTACTCAGTCCTGGTCTCAGTGTTGGACGTCCATTGCCTGTCTTTATTGTTTTGTCTTGTCTGTGTCGTGTGTCGTTGCTTTTACTGATTGTTTATCTTTCATAATGGGATAGAGCACTTCAATGCCTCTTTCCCTGACCCTTGATCATTGCACCAAAGTCCGCTTAAGGGCTCAGAATCTTTCTTTTTCAGTAAAACGCTGGACCTGGCAGACTCTCTGTGCCTCAGAATGGCCCACCTTTGGATTCAGATAGCCCCTAGAAGGATCTTTCTACTTCCCACTAATTTAAAAAGTCAGAGATATTGACTTTCAGCCAGCGCCACATAGACATCAGGATCAAGAGACATATATCTTAACTTTTCAGGACATCTGCAATTCTCCTCCTCCATGTGTGAAGCTTTTCCTTGCCCCTGCCCCCACTCCTACTCCTTCCCTCATGCTCTCTCAAACCTTCTGCTCCTCCTCCTCCTTCAACCTCTGTTCTCCCTGAGTCACAAGATTTGACTCTACTGGACTCTCGTCCTACTACTTATTCCCTGCCCTCGTCCCCCAACCCCCAACACCCTCTAAGTAATTCCCCTGCTGCTGACTCAGCCTGTCCGCCATTGGAGGAAGCTAAGCGAGCCCAGCGCACTCCAAATAACTCCCCTGCAGCAAACACACCCCCTCCTCCCCTGGAGGATGCTGGCCCGGCTAAAGGAATTTGCCGGCGTTGAATGATTGAAATCCCTGGAAATCCCGTGATGCTCCCTCTCCATTTCTAAGGAACAATGATTGATGACAACCATGGGGGAAAATTGCAAGCCTACCAGTTTTTACCTTTCTCCTCTTCAGACCTAAATAACTGGAAAAATAACAATCCCCCTTTTACTGAGGACCCCACCTGGGTCTCAGGTGTGGTTGAATCATTGATGTTTTCACACCAGCCTACTTGGGATGACTGCCAACAACTCCTAGGGACTCTCTTCATGACAGAGGAACAAAAGAGAATCTTCCTGGATTCTAGAAAAAAAATATTCTCGGACCAGATGGGTGACCGACAAAACTTCCCAACATATGCAAAGCCGCCTTTCCCTTGCACAGACCCAACTGGGACCCCAAAACCTGTGAAGGTAATGAGCATCCTTCCTCTTATTGCCGGGCTCTAATAGTGGGTATCTTAGTGGCCGCTAGGCGATCAACTATTTTGGCCAAGGTAAGAGAGATTATTCAAGGGACTGATGAATGTCCCTCCATGTTCCTACAGGGAATTATGGAGGCATATAAGAGATTTACTCCTTTCGATCCTCAGGCAGAGAATCAAAAGGCATCTGTCATGGTGGCCTTTATTGGGCAAGCTGTTCTGGATATTAAAAGACAGTTACAATGCTTAGATGGATTACAAGATATGACTTTGAGAGGTTTAGTCAGAGAAGCCAAGAAGGTATACTAAGAGAGAAACTGAGGAAGAGTATGGAGCAAAGGGAGGATAAAAGAAACAAAAGACAGACTAAGGCATTGACTAAGGTCCTTGTCACAACAACAAATAGACCAGAAATTAAGAAACATGGAGACAGGAAGGGACACCGGGGACCACACTAGAGGCCACCCCTGGCCTCAATTCAATGTGCCTACTCTAAAAAAAAGGACACTGGGCTAAAGAGTGCCCTAGAAAGAGACAGCCAGGCCAGCTGGACATTCTGACTCTGTAGGATTACTAAGAAAGTCGGGGCTCAGATCCTCTCCTTGAGCTCAGGTTAACTTTTGAAGTGGAGGGGACCCCAGTATACATTGAAGTGGATACAGGGGCAATATATTCTGCCTTTAAGGCCCCATTGGAACCTCTATCAAATAAAAGGTCTCTAATTCAAGGGGCTAATGGCAGTAAATATCAGGCTTGGACAACTAAGAGGACCATGGACCAGGGGAAAGGAAAAATCCATCACTCCTTCCTAGTAATCCCAGAATGCATGGCCCCATTGATTGGCAGAGATCTGCTCACAAAGCTCTGGGCCAAAATAACTTTTAACCCTGAAGGCCCCCAAGTGGAATTTCTAAATCCTTCAGTAAAAACTCCTATAATCACGGCTCTAACTATGTCAGTAGAAAATGTACATCAAATCACTCACCTTGGTTCAAAGAAACTGCATTCATTTTTGAAGGATCAAAAACAGTTTTCCACTAACCGACTCACAGTGAAAGGAAACAACTGAATGGATAACAAAAGCCTGTTGGTTCCATCAATTGGTTAATTCTTACCCTTCCAAGCTTCCTGCAGGAAAGCACCTACGAGGAACCAGACCAGGACAATTCTGGGAAGTGGACTTTACTGAAATTAAGCCAGCAAGGAATGGACTTAAATATCTCCTAGTCTTTGTAGATACATTTTCAGGATGGATTGAAGCTTTCCCCCCCAAAAAAAAGAAAAGAAAAAAAATGAAACAGCGCAAATGGTGGTCAAGAAGATTCTGGAAGATATTTTTCCAAGGTATGGCCTGCCTAAAGTAATAGGGTCTGATAATGGACCGGCGTTCGTGGCCCAGGTAACTCAGAGGTTAGCAAGGACCCTGGGGTTTAATTGGAAATTACATCGTGTTTACAGACCCCCGAGTTCAGGACAGGTAGAAAGAATGAATAGAACCATTAAAGAGACCATAACGAAATTAAGCTTAGAGACCGGCATAAAAGATTGCACTATGCTCCTGCTTTATGTACTGTTTCATGCAAGAAATACTCAATCTATTTCTTTGTGTAACCTCACACCCTGTGAAATTCTCTATGGTGTCCCTCCTCCAGTAAGGGTCCTACCCCAACTCTAAGACCTAACGATTCCTTCCACACCCCCTTGCTTAACAGACTTAAAGCTCTTGAAAGAACTCAGAGACACCTGTGAAAACAGATGGCCACTGCCTACCAACCTGGGGATGAGGGGACTCTACAGCGATATCAAATAGAGACTTCATCTATGTAAGACGACATCTGGTGTCATCCCTGGAACTCCCCTGTAAAGGACCATACCAGGTGCTACTTATAACACCTACAGGTTAAAGGTAGTCAAAATCACTTCCTGGATCCCTACCTCTCATCTCAAGCCTGTGCCCTGTCCAGACTCTGGCTGGAAACTGGAAAAGACTGGAAACCCTTTCAAATTGTGGATTCGCTGTGTGGATAAGGCTATAGACTCTCCCCTTGACCACCAGTAGTCCTAAACCTCATAAGCCTGTTCAGCAGCGATGTCTGATCACAAATCCTACTGGAAAGGAAGTATGGTCTATCTTGCATACAGCCGGCTTAGGGACCTGGTGGCCATCTCTCCAGCCAGACATTTGTCAGCTGCGTATAGGTCTTCCCTATTGGGATATCCCTAATGAAGAGGATCCCACTAAAATTCCATTAAATTCCTTCCATACCATAGATAATGGAAACAAACATTATTGATGTAGGGACACGCGAGCCAGATGCTGGTTGGCTAGCCTAGATTACTATGTTTGCCCAGTGTACTATCAAAGCCACAAACAGTCAAGGCTGTGTGCTGGAAACGCCAACATCTTCTGTAAGTCATGGGGATGTGAGCATACAGGGACTGCCACATGGAACCCAAACTCCTCATCAAATTCTGTACACAGCATTGGCCATATTACCAATTAGACAACCAAAACTGATGGCCCCCTGAGGGGTCTCTAGATCTTCAAATTCTGTGTGACCTTTTTAACTTCTGCAAGTGCTCAAAAGGGTGAAAGGAGATTCCTCTATGTGGAGGCCTTTTCTCTCCTTTTCTCACATCGTGAACTATGCTTCTCCAATACATGCTCACCCTCAGCCTTCTGCTCTAGACTCTCTGTTGTCACTCCCACATCATCAACTTGATTTCTCCCCTCCAATTACTATATTAAAAACCCAAACCTCCACCGTTTCTCAGACCATTGCCCCCTTGCTGAGGTAGCAGGTACTGAGGTAACCCTCCACTCACTCACTCCTCTCTTCTCCTGTCAGTGCCCACACTAGGTCCCACCAGGTCCTCTTACCAGCTAACCCAAAGCTCAAACCAGCTGAGAAGAGCCCTCAGACCCCTATCCAAGATGTAATGAAAATGGCCTTTAAAGTTGCTTTGTCATCACTGAAAACAGGTTACTAAGAATTTAAAGTCCCTTACAGGCTTTTTGGGATACTCACTCCCATCTCCCTCTCTGTTCTACCCGTTCTGCTACTCATGTTTTTGGTGCTAGGAAGATCTCAAAACCCTTTTCCATTATTCTTTTACATCTCTCCTTCCTCATTCTCAGATCCAAAGAGCTGCGCTCAGCCCTGCATTTCCCGTCTTCCCCCTCTGTACCAGGCCCACAGGAAAGTCTTAACTGACCTTATCCAGAAGTTTTCACCATGGCTAACTTTAGGACTTTCAGCAAAAGAGTCCCTATAAAAGAGTTCAGTGTAGATAAACTTCCTCTTTTTGTGTTGCCCTGGTCTACCTGGCAACTGGCTGAAAAAAATCAGCACTCCTGAGCTAGACACACCCTTACTAGTTTTTCACAACATATGTGATCAAGGCCTCTGGCCTTGAGCTGGGGCTTCATAGAGATGGCTATATTTGTAAGATGGATAAGTTGCAAACTGGGCTCCGTGGAAACAGCTGGCAGAGGGAAAAAAGGGGAAAAAAAAGCTCTCCCGCACCCAGGTGTCCTTGAAAATTTAACTTGCCCAGAACTGAGGAAAAATCAGAAACAAAAACTGCTCTTTGTGAACTTCTGCAGACTGTGAACTTCAGAGCCCCTTCCCTTACATGTTGGGTACAAAATTCTGAAACTACCTAAACTTGGGTTTCAGGGGATTAATTGATTACAACAGAAGCAATGCCCTCTGAATCTGGTTGCAACCAAATATGACTGTTTCCTTGTCTTTGGTGCTATCTTAGGTGCCTTGCCTTTTCCGTCCCTACAACAATATAATTCTATATACTTAAACGTTGTTTATGTTTTTATGAAATGGTCAACAGAAGTGATTAATTGTGTAATGGTGCAGATGTTTCCCAGAGTGCTCTATTATGACGCAGGTTCATTTGAAGATCAAATAGAGGGGCATACAACCCGGTTCAGGTGGGAACATATATCTCTCACCTTAGCCATTCTATTGTGAATAGGAGTTGCTGCCCGGGTTCGCACAGGAACCACTGCCCTGGTCCATGAGACACAACAAATGACCCAATTAGAAGCAGCTATAGATCAAAACTTAAAGATATTAGAAAATTCCATCACAGCTTTGCAGGAATCTTTTACCTCTCTCTTTGAAGTTTGCTGGGAGCCATCAGCCAAGTAGGTATGACAAATTCCTTGCCAGCTTACTCCCATGCTGTCTAGTGGAAGGACTTCTGAAAGGTGACCTTGCTCAAGGACCAGGGCACGATCCGTGTTTAGGGTGTTCCCCCTTTAGAATAGGGCGGTTTAGCATAATAGGAGATTAGGGTGTTCCCCCTTTAGAATAGGGCAGTTTAGCATAATAGGAGATTAGGGTGTTCCCCCTTTAGAATAGGGCGTATCCTGCTGCTGAGTTCCTCTTGAGTGCTTAGGGTCAGACAGTATATTTTGGGAGACAGAAGCCCATGCAGAGTGGATTTGGGAGAGAGTGGATTTGGGCAGAGAACGTGGATTCCCCCAGAGCGTGTTTGTAGACGGCCGGTGTGAGTTCGGGAATAAAGAATTGCTGTTTGAATCTACAAGCTGTGTGGAGACTCGTGATTTGTGCCCAGCCAAAGACTGCGGCAGAAGTTGTTTTACAGAAAAGTCGAGGGTTGGACCTCCATTTCATGAGAGAAGGGAGCCTTTGTGCTGCATTGAGGAAAGAATGTTTTTTTTTTTTTTTTTTTTTTTTTTTTTTTTTATGTCGACCATACTGGAGTTGTAACAAACTCTATGAGTAAATTAAAAAGATGCCTTGAAGAGCATCAAAGAGAGATAGAGACCCAAAATTGGTGGTTTGAGTCTTGGTTTACACAGTACCCCTGGTTAACTACATTTTAATCAACCCTGGCCTGTCTAATAATAATCCTCATTTTATTGCTTACTATAAAACCCTGTTACTCAACCATGTAATTTCTTTTCTCCAAGCTCAAATTGGACAAGTTAAACTTATGTTAATACCCCACTAGCATACATAAAATGTGACACCCCCCAAACAATCACTTTTATGATTAAAAGTAGCCAGAAGAAGAAGTGGGGAATGAAATGTTAATAAAATATGTACTTGTCACTTCCTGTTTTTCTGTACGCTTAACAAAACACTGTTGAAATGTTGAGAAATGTTTCCTAATCTTGTTCCCAGAATGTGCTGTCCCCAACTGCCAAACTGCAGAATGTACTCCCTCACGCGTTTACACACAAACCGCTTACTCGCCCTGACCCATCAATAAACTTCCCTCCCTGCCCTCTCCAAGAAAATTATATAAGCTCTGCTTAAGATGTTCTCAGGGCTCTCTGCTCTATTCAAGTGAGCTCTGAGCCCCAGCATGCTGGACCCCAAATAAACCCTTTCTGTTGCATGAGATAGTCTCTTGGTGGTCTCATCCTCTGACACTCGCCCTACATTTACTTGGATGATTGAATGTAGATGAGAACATCCATTCAAAAGTGATAGTCGGTAAAATTAGGAAGATAGTCAGTAGGTTTAGAAAGAAGAGTTAGTATAAAATTTGGAACAAAAGTTATTTAGCAATAGGGTTTCGGTTACAGAGTGAATGTAAATGTCAACACAAGTGAAGAGTCAGTCACAATGATGAATTGGAGAAAATATGTTGGAAAGCAGATATCAATACAGACATTACAAAATCAGGCAAAGTATAAAGTCAGTGATAGGATTAGACATTTTCAACAGGGTTGAGTTTGAATATATAATCTTAGGAAGAAACGAATATGTAGTCATCAATAGGATTGATATTTGAAAGCATTAGGCAAATTGGAAATTGATGATTTTAGTAATCCATGTTCACTTTCCATTTAGGCTTTGGTACAAATAAAAGTTTGACCTTTGAATTTTGTGTCCAGAATATTACTGTGATAAAATGTATATATAGATCGGGTGACATAAGAATTTCTTCCACCATTTTTGGGAGCAATATTTTGAAGACTTATAAATTAGTATTTGGGGTACAAACAGGTGTACCCTGTGTCTATGAATATAGAGATAATGCATGAATAGACCAACTGTGAATAAGTAATATAACTGGTTCCACTTTAAATGGTGGATTGAATTGATATCTGAAAATATGAAAAATCTTATATTGATATACAATCATTCATTCCAACAAGTTATACATCAATGTTAATATTAGGGTTATGGTTTATCATGAAGGGTGTGTGAGTTTTGCTTCAATGTGATTATGAAAATCGAAAATAATGTGTTTGGAAAAAAGAATCTTGAGAAGACCAGTTAAGAAATATGGAAGAATACATGTGTTCTAAAGTAGGAAGTGATTGAAAGTGAAAAAACGCCTATAATTTTGTCATCTTTTTGATGAAATATATATCCTATGATGTGCATAAACTGAAGAAATAGTAATGTACCAGTGTTGAATTAAAATGAACATCAAAATACACATCATGTTCCATTTGAATCTTCTTGCATTGAGGTTAAACTGGGTCAGTTACTCTAGATATATTAGGATTTGTATGCAACATTCACTGAAGTTAGTTTTCAGTACAAAAAACAAAGAAGCATTTCAGGTGGATGAATATTTCTGAGAATAATATTTAGAAAAGATCATCATAAATCCACATACATGAATATGAATGAATTAAGGGAGTGTATATTAAGATACAAATATTTCATATTTTGAAAAATCTGGAGAATGTGTGTATGTATATATATACACATATATATACATACACACAAACACATTAAAAACTCGCAATATATATGCTATTCGAAATTCATCATGAAATATTTATCATTCACAGATCTAAAATATTCATTTTACTGAACATGGATTTATGTATAATGTTGTAAAACTAGGAAGCTCATCCATTGGTTATATTTTCAGTTCCAACGGTGTTTAGGAGGAGTGATCTTCTCTCACAATTTGTATCTGCCAAGTCGTTCACCTCACAAGAATGTAGGTGTGGTACCAGGTAGGATTCTATATGTGTTTATTGCTGTTGCATTGGGAGTTTAGTAATTGCTTCATGGAATCCAAGGAGTTCAACTGGGACACAGTGCTGGAGCGAGTTCTGTCAGGCGTGGTGGGTCAGGTTATGCAGGAGAATGCACCAACCAGGCTTCTATCCCACATTGCTTGCCCCCTTAAACATAGCAACCTGATTGTAAACATTGCCCTGAAACCTCACCATATAACAAGATGCCTTTGCATAGGAGGGTCTGCTGACTGCACCATGTCAGTCACAAGCCATTTGGAAGCCAATGGCAGATCCACATGGCCCCACCACAGATGTTTTTCACACACCTGCCAACCACTACTCTAGGACAACTACTCAGCAGGCTCCAACTTATTTTCATGAAACCCAATCAATCAAGGCACGGTCTGGTACACTCATGATCAGCAACAGAATGTCCAATGGTTCTCCAGTGCCACCTGGTCATGGGAAATTGAAAATTTTCATGGTATTTATCTAGCCATTTTTCAAGGATGAAGTTGGATGCACTGTGGGTTTCAATTCATTCAGGAACCATTAAATGTTGAGGAAGCTCATTTCAATGAAAGTTCTGGAGAATTCTCACAGGCAAGGCTTCCCAAAGAGTGGCCAAAAGGTCACATGAAGCCAGGGCCATTGAGGTCTAAAATGTGATGTCATTGTCTGTTTTGACTCTCAACAATGGCTTCCAAGTCTTTCAGAATAAAATCATGTGATATCCTGGTTGAGATCAGATTGCCCTGTGGAAAGCTACCCTGGGCCTTGATCTCAGTCTCCAAAGATGACTCTCATGCGTGGCTTCCTCAAATCCCAACACAATTCATGGCAATACTTCTCTGAGGTGAGTTCCAGAACTCAGTCTCTAAGGAGAATCACACCAGAGTTCAAGCCCAGGTGGACCCAGTCATCTCTTCCAACTGCCACACAAATGACCACAATAAAACCGATATTCTCCCACATGGCCCTCATCTTCTTCCATATTGACACTCATCATAACCTCTGGCTGGAGGTGTCCATGAGGGACGCAGCCCAAGACAGTGTCCAAAATAAGCTCCATTGCTCCTCATTTGCCTAAATTCGGGGTGGCCTGGACACCCTTCCTTTGTACCAGGAGTGATCAAAAAGGCCTGCCCGTAATACTGCACCACCTTTCCCATTTGAGGCCTATTGAGTGTCGGTTAAAGATACTTTATGTGAATTGGAGTGATGAGAAAACCTAAGCACCTACGGGATAGCCTCTGAAGGGCTTTGATGAACTCATCTGACCCAAATGATCCCTATTCTCACTTGATGGAATTCAGGAACCTTACAGAGGAAGGCAAGAGACTTCATCCACAATGACAGCTCTTTTTGCCATTTTTGATTTGGATGCACACATGGGATCTTTCTTTAGATCCATCAGGTGCTGAGAATCTAAGTCAAAGAATCACACTGGGCCAAGAGGCTGATTCAGACACAACTCTTTCCAAATCAATTAACGAAAGAGCCAAAGGTGAAGCCTATTTATTTCCATTTGAAAACTATTTTGTTCAGGATTCACAAAGGGGTGGCTTGAGACAAAGACTTCCTGACTCTCAGGGCAACAGAACAATAGGTAAGCAAATGGCCCAAAGCAGGGTTTCTCCACTGAGACTTTCCTGGTCAACTGATATCTGAGTTTTCTCAGATGCTCGTCATTTCCTTCAGCTATCCAGAACATTGCCTTGTCACAGAGCTTGGAGGTTGTACATAACTTAGACACAAAACCATGAGCCTATTCTGGAGAGTGTCCAGAATTCTGGAAAAAAAAACAGCAAATTAGGAAGGTAGCAGGTATTGCCCATTAATAAGGCAATCCACAGTCCATTCATAAAATGGGCAGGATGAATGCTGGGAAGCTTTCTACTAGACAGGACATATCCATTGATGCATTCTCTTTTCTAATGTCTACAACCACGGACACAGTGTGATACACAGACCCAGAAACACTTGCCTTGTCAAACGACTTACTAAAAACAGTTCACTCCAAACCAAACAACCTGACTTTACTTCCTATTCTCAGAACATGAGACAAAACCACAAACCCACACCCACACTGACAATGACATCTTCTTCCCCCAAATAGGTATGAGACTCTCCGGAGTATCCTCCGACTGGTGGGCCATACTATGTTCCCCCAAAATGTCCTGTTCTGTCTCAGATCTGGTCTCCTTGGCCAACTCTGTGAAGTTGTCAGGAACCAGGAGTGAGCCGCTACCTGCTTTTCCAGGAAAAGCCCATCTTCCGAGCTTTCCAGGCATTTGGCCTCCTCACCTTAGGAGGAACCAAGAAAGACTGATTCTGTCCTTGGTAAATCCAAACAAGTGAGACCACTGGGACTGGGACTGGGACTGGATCTGGGTGCCTGGCGTCCTGGATCCCATGTTCAGAGAGTTCCATCAATAAGGAAGTGAGTTGAGGTCACTTTTTTCAGGAACTGAATGAGATCACTGCCTCGGCAACCACTTTGTCCTAAGAGTTTCTTTCAACGGTCCCATGAGATGGAGGCTGCCCCTACTTCCTGTGACACTTTTACAAATTAGAATGGTATATCAACCATAGGGAACCAGGAACAGCTTTCCACACAGTCTTGGTTTGGTCCATATTCTCTACATTAAGATGAGAGAGGCTGATTCAGAATCATCCCTTCATCCTGACCAAGTTGTTTGCGATGGAAGATGACTTTTGCTCTCTCAGGTCTTTCATACCTGCCTACATCTTCTCCAGGGATCATTTCTGCATGGCGCTTTGAGGTTCTCAGCAGATGGAAGATCCACTACATTCCTGTATTGTAAGATCAACACTGTCCCTGCTCTTCTGTAAACATGTTATTAACACAAACAGTGTATGGTTAGTGTTAATAACATGTTCCATTTGGCTTAGGAATTATTCTGCTGCATGAATAATGGTATTGGAAACTTGTGATTATTTTAAGAATATAGAGATGAAATATATGTATGAAAAAAGAAATCTAAGTAAGATTTGAAGCCCAGAAGGGCATTGGGCCCTTGATTGTGATACTTAGCGTTGAATTACATTCTGCACCTATGTCTCAGATAAATCAATACACAATAGCATAAGACCTTGTTACTTGAATGATTGAATGTAGAAGAGAACATCCAGTCAAAAAGGGATACTCGGTAGGATTAAGAAGATAGTTAGTATGTTTAGGAAGAAGAGTGAGTATAGGATTTGGAACAAAAGTTCTTTAGCAATAGGTTATTTATTAGAGTGTGAAAGTAAATGTCAGCACATGTGAAGAGTCAGTCACAATGATGAACTGGGGAATATATGTAGGAAAGCAGATAGCAATAGAGACATTATGAAATCAGGCAAATTATAAAGTGAGGGATAGGATTAGACATTTTCCATTGGGTTGAGTTTGAATATATAATTTTAAGAAGAAACACATGTGTAGTCACCAATAGAATTGACATTTGAGAGCATTAGGGAACCTGGACATGGATGTTTTTAGTAATCCATGTTTTCTTTCCATTTGGGCTTTTATACAATCATAAGTGTGACCTTTGCATTTTGTGTCCAGAATATTTCTGTGATTAAATGTATATGAAGATCAGGTGACATGAGTCCACTTCCACCATTTCAGGGAGCAATATTTTGAAGACGTATAAATTAGTATTGGGGGTACAAAGAGGTGTACACTGTGTCTATGAATATAGAGATAATGCATGAATAGACCATAGTGTGAATAAATAATATAACTGGTTCCACTTTAAATAATGGATAGAATTGATATCTGAAAAGATATAAGAAATCTTATATTGACATACAATCATTCATTCAAACCAGTTATACATCTAATGGTAATATCAGAGTGATAATTAATATGAATGGTATGTGAGTTTTGCTTCCAAAGTGATTATGGAAATCAAAATTAATGTGTTTGGTATGAAATCTCATGAAAAGACCAGTCAAGAAACTTAGAGGAATACATGTGTTCTGAAGCAGGACGTGATTAAAAGTGAAACAAATGCCTATAAATTTTTGAACTTGTGGATGAAATCATATATCCTATGATGTCCATAAACTGAAAAAATAATAATGTACCAATATTGAATAAAAATGAACTTCAAAATACACATCATGTCCCGTAGGATTCTACTTGCATTGATGTTTAACTGATTCAGTTACTGTAAAAATATTAGGATTTGTAAGCTCCATTCACTGAAGTTAGTTTTCAGTACTAGGAAATAATTATGTATTTCAGGCAGATGAATATTTCTGAGAATTATCTTGTGAAAAGTTGATTATAAACCACATATAGAAACATGAGTGAATTTAAGGAGTGTATAATAAGAAACATATATTTCACATTTTGAAAAATCTGGACAGTATATATATATATATATATATATATATATATATATATATATATATATATATAGATAGATAGATAGACAGACACACACAGACATTATAATGTAGCAATCTATATGCTAATCGAAATTCACCGTGTAATACATATCATCCACATATCCAAAAATATTCATTTTACTGAACATCGATTTATATATAATGTTGTTCATCTAGGAAATTCACCAATAGGTTTAATTTTCAGTTCCATCATGATTTAGGGGGATTGATATCTTATCAAAATATGTATCTTTCAAAATCAGTGAGCTTACAAAAATGTACTTGTGATACCAGGTAGGATTCTAAATATGCATAAAAAATACATGTGATGAATAGGCTACAGAGAATGGGAGACAGAAATTTACATATGTGTTAACTTTAAAAACTCATTGAGAACTATTACAATGAAAAGTTGACTAGATTTATAACACATACCCTTGATAAAGCAGAAGGGAAGTCCAAGTATGCACCATGCCTCCTATGAACGGCCTGTATTTCTATTCTGTTAGGTTTCTTGTTCTCCATCATATTAGGATTAGTAGTCAGAGTCTAGTAGGTTATGGGTTAATGTCAGGGATTCATTATTTCAAATGGAAAATATGAAAATGAATCTAATGTGTATGCAAATATGTGCTACACAAAAATCATCCCACTCTCATCCAGAACAATGCCTTGACATAACCTTCGCCCCAATTAAGACACAATTAGTGGAGAAGAGTTAGAAAATCTGTGAATACATATGTGGAAATGAAAATGCTCAGGAGTTCACAGCCTTGGAGGCAGTAGAGGAATTTCCAAAAATATGGGATAGGGTAAATACTCCACAAATATGGAGTTCTGCTGGCCTAATGACTCTTTGAGAAACTGCCTTTGAGGTTGGGCCCTTGTAATATATGTTGTTGTCAAGAGCTTCAGCTTCCTTTGTAGTGAGACAATCAAAGCTGGATCTGCATATATGTGACCTGAAGGACATGGTTTCTTCTTTTCTAGTGAACATGAGGCAGCAGTTCTAAATTCCCTCATTGTAGGTAAACTGTGGCCACTGGGAGCTAAGTGTCTCCTCGTGTGGACTGAGAAGCCATTTGGTCATTCTCCACTTTTCCTGGTGATTCTTACTGCTGCACTGGGAGTTTGGTATTGGCTTCAGTAAATACCATGAGTTCAACGGGGACACAGTGCTGGAGGGAGTACTCTCACGTGTGGTGGGTCAGGGTGTGCAGGACGCCCCAACCAGGCTTCTATTCAACAAAGCTTGCCCCCTTGTCTGTAGCAACCCAATTCTGAACATTGCCCTAAAACCTCTCAATGTAACAAGATGCCTTTACATATAAGGGTCTGCTGGCTGCACCATGTCAGTCAAAAGGCATTTGGAAGCCAATGGCAGATCCATGTGGCCCCATCACAGATGTTTTATCATACACCTGCAAACCACTGCTCTAGGCCCACTACTAAGCAGGTTCCAACGTACTGGCATCTTTGTTCTACACCATTTTCATGAAACCCAGTAAATCAAGGCACTGTCTGGTACACTCATGATCAGCAACAGAACATCCAATGATTCTCCAGTGCCACCTGCTCTTGGGAATTATTCCATGGTATTTATCTAGCCATTTTTTAAGGATGAAGTTGGTGTCACTGTGGATTTCAATTCATTCAGGAACCATTAAATGGTCAGGAAGCTCATTTCAATGAAAGCTCAGGAGAACTCTCACAGGCAAGTCTTCCCAAAGAGTGGCCAAAAGGTCAAATGAAGCCTGGCCCATTGAGGTCTACAATGTGAGTTCCATGTGTTATTTGACTCTCAAGTATGGCTGCCAAGTCTTTCAGAATGAAATCATGTGATATCCTAGCTGAGATTCCCAGTGCTCTGTGGAAAGCCATCCTGGGCCTAAATCTCAGTCTCCAAGGGCAACTCTCCTGCATGGCCTTCTAAAATCCCAACAGAATTCATGGTAATACTTCTCTGAGTTCAGTTCCAAAACTCAGTCTCTAAGGGGAATCACACCATAGTTCAAGCCCAGGTTGATCCAGGAATCTCTTCCTACTGCCACACAACTGACCACAATTAATACCAAAACACTCCCACATGGCCCTCATCTTCTTTTATATAGACACTCATCATAACCTCTGGGTTGAGGTTTCCATGAGGGGTGCATACCAAGACAGTGTCCAAAATAATCTCCCTTGCCTCTAATTTGCCTAAAGTCAGGGTGGCCTGGAAACCCTTCCTGTTAACCAGGAATGATCAAATACGCCTGCCATTAATACTGATGTACTTCTCCAAATAATCTCACTGGGCCAAGTGGCTGATTCAGACACATCTCTTTACAAAGCAATAAAACAAAGAGCCACAGGTGATGCCTATTCATTTCCATTTGAAAACTCTTTTCTTCAGGATTCACAAAGGGGTGGCCTAAGGCAAAGACCTTCTAGATATTCACAGCACCAGAACCATAGGTAAGCAAAATTCCCAAAGCAGGGTTTCTCCACATAGACTTTACTGGTCACACTGATATCTGAGTTTCCTGAGATGCTCCCATTTCCTTCAGCTCTCCAGTACATGGCCATGTCACAGTATCTTGAACAGAAAACCATGAGCCTATTCCGGAGAGTGCCCAGAATTCAGGAATAAAACAGGAAATTAGGAAGATAGTAATTGCTACCCATCCATAAGGAAAGCTGCAGTCCAATCATAAATTGGGCAGTATGAATTCTGGGAAGCATTATACTAGACAGGACACATTCATTGATGCATTATGTTTTCTAATGTCTACAACTACAAACACAGTGGATACATAGACATAGAAACACTTGCCTTGTCAAACGACTTACTAGAAACAGTCCACTTCAAATCAAACAAACTGCCTTTCCTACCAATTCTCAGAACATGAGAAAAAACAACAAACTCACACCCACAACAACATAGGACTTTCTTCCCCCAAGTAGGTCTTTGACTCTCCGGAATTACCTCTGATTGTTGTACCATACTATGTTCCCCCAAAATGCCCTGTACTGTCTCAGATCTGGACTCCTTGGCAAACTCTTTGAAGTTGTCAGGAGCCAGCTTTGAGCCACTACCTTCTTTCTCAGGAAAGGCCACTCTCCAAAGCTCTCCTGGCATTTGGCCATTCTCAAATCAGTAGGTACCAAGAAAGACTGATTCTGTCCTTGGTAAAACCAAACAAGTGAGCCCAGTGGGACTGGGTCTGGGACTGGTTCTGTGTGCCTGGCTTCTGGGATTCCAAGTTCAGAGTGTTCCAAGACCAAGGAAGTGAGATAGGTCACTTCCGTTCGGAACTGAATGAGGTCACTGGTTTGGCAACCACTTTGTCCTAACAGTTCCTTCAAAGGGTCCCATGAGATGGAGGCTGCCCCTACTTTCTGTGACACTTTCACAACTTAGAACGATATATCAACCATAGGCACCCGGGAACAGCTCTCACACAGACCTGGTTTGGTCCATCTTCTCTACATTAAGAAGAGAGAGGCTGATTCATAAACATCCCTTCATCCTAACCAGGTTGTTTGCCTTACATGATGACTTTTGCCCTCTCAGGTCCTTTATAGCTGCCTTCATCTTCCCCAGGGATAATTTCTGCATGGACCTTTGAGGTTCTCAGCGGGTGGAAGATCCCCTATATTTCTCTATATTAAGACCAACTCTGTCCCTGTTCTTCTATAAAGTTAGATTGAGGGAACAATGTATGGTTAGGGTTAATAACATGTTCTATTTAAGTTAGGAATCATTCTGCTGGATGAATAATGGTATTGGGAACCTGGGATATTTATAAGAATATAGATTTGAAATATAAGTATGAAAACAGAAATCTAGGTAAGATTTTAAGCCCAGAAGCGCATTGGGCCCTTGATTGGAATACTTAGCATTGAATTTCGTTCGCACAGATGTCTCTGATAAATCAATATACAATGGCATATCATCTTGTACCCTGGATGATTGAATGTAGAAGAGTTCATCCAGTCAAAAAGGGATAGTTGTTAGGATTAGGAAGATAGTCGGTCTGTTTCGGAAGAAGAGTGAGTATAGGATTTGGACCAAAAGTTCAATAGCCCTAGGTTTTCGGTTAGAGAGTGAATGTAAATTTCAGCACATGTGGAGAGTCAGTCACAATGATGAACTGGGAAAATTATGTAGGAAATCAGATATCAATACACACATTATGAAATCAGGCAAAGTATAAAGTGAATGATAGGATTAGACATTATCAACAAGGTTGAGTTTCAATATATAATCTTAGGAAGAAACAAATATTTAGTCACCAATATGATTGACATTTGAGAGCATTAGGAAACCTGGACATCGATGTTTTTAGTAATCCAGGATCACTTTCCATCTAGGATTTGCTACAATCAGAAGTGTGACCTTTGCATTTTGTGATCAGAATATTACTGTGATAAAATGTATATGTAGATCAGGTGACATGAGTATTTCTTCTAACATTTTGGGAGCAATATTTTGAAGAGGTATAAATTAGTATTGGGGGTACACAGAGTTGTACCCTGTGTCTATGAATGTTGAAGAAATGAATGAATTGACAATACTGTGAATAAATAATATACTGTTTTCACTTTAAATCATGGATTGAATTGATATCTGAAAATATATAAAAATCTTATATTGATATACAATCATTCATTCCAACGAGTTATACATCTAATGGTAATATTAGGGTTATGTTTTATCATGAAGGGTGTGTGAGTTTAGCTTCAAAAGTTATTATGGAAATGGAAAATAATGTGTTTGGAAAGAAATCTCATGAAAAGATGAGTCAAGAAATATAGAGGAATTCATATGTTCTGAAGCAGGATTTGATTGTAAGTATAAAAAAAGCCTATAAATTTCCTAACTTGTGGATGAAATATATATCCAATGATGTGCAAAAACTGAAAAAATAGTAATGCACCAGTTTTGAATGAAAATGAACGTCAAAATACACATCATATCCCATAGGAATCTACTTGCATTGATGCTAAACTGGCTCAGTTACTGTAGAAATATTATGATTTGTATGCACTATTCACTGAAGTTAGTTTTCAGTACTAGGAAACGAATACGTATTTCAAGTGGATGAATTTTTATGAGAATAATCTTGTGAAATGTTGACTATAAATTTACATATATGAACACGAATGAATTTAGGGAGTGTATAATAAGAAACATATATTTCATATTTTGAAAAATCTTGAGAGTTTATATATATATATATATATATATAGATAGATAGATAGATAGATAGATATAGATATGTGTGTGTGCATTTATGTATTTATATATATATATATATATATATATATATATATATATATATATATATATATATATACACACACACACACACACACACACACACACAGACACTAAAATGTATCAATATGCATGCCAATCGAAATTCACTATGAATCATATATCATCCACAGATCCAAAAATAATCATTTTACTGAACATGGATTTATGTATAATATTGTTCAACTAGGAAGTTCACCCATAGGTTGAAGTTTCAGTTCCAACAGCGTTTAGGAGGAGTGATCTCTTCCCACAATTTGTATCTCCCAAGACAGCCAAACTCACAAGGATATACGTGTGATACCAGTTATGTTTCTATATTTGCATATAAAAATACATGTGCTGAACAGGCTGCAGAGAAAGGGAGACAGGAATTCACATATTTTTTAACTTTAAAAACACATGGAGATCAATTTCAATTAAAAATTGACTAGATTTATAACACCTACCCTTTATCATTCAAAAGGAAAGTCCAACTATACACCATGCCTTCTCTGAACAGCTTTCATTTCCATTCTGTTTGGTTATTTTTGTCCATCATTTTAGGATTAGTAGTCAGAGTCTATTAGGGTATGGGTTATTGTCAGGAATTCAGTAATTCGAATGGAAAATAGGAAAATGAATCCAA
The DNA here is from genome assembly GCF_048772815.1 of Callospermophilus lateralis. Taxonomy (NCBI): domain Eukaryota; kingdom Metazoa; phylum Chordata; class Mammalia; order Rodentia; family Sciuridae; genus Callospermophilus; species Callospermophilus lateralis. The sequence continues at coordinate 242,670 of NW_027514396.1, read as the reverse complement.
TGTGTATGCAAATATGTGCTACACAAAAATATTCCCACTCTCATCCAGAACATTGCCTTTACATTACCTTTGCCCCAAATAAACACAATTAGAGAAGAAGAGTTAGGAAATCTGTGAATACATATCGGAAATGGAAAATATTCAGGAGTTCACAATCTTGGATGTGGTAGAGGAGTTTCCAAAAGTGAGGGACAGGGTAAACACTCCACAAACATGGAGCTCATTCGGCCTAAAGACTCTTGAGAAACTGCCTCTGAGGTTGGGCACTTGAAATATATGTTGTTGTCAGGAATTTTAGCATCCTTTCTAGTGAGACCAACAAAGCTGGGTCTGATCTCTGTGACCTGGAAGATATGGTTATTTATTTTCCAATGAACATGAGGAAGCAGTGCTGAATTCTCTCTTTGTAGGTAAACTGTGGCCACTGGGGTCTTAGTGTCTTCCCATGTGGACTGTGAAGCCATTTGATCATTTTCCACTTTTCGAGGTGTTTCTTGCCGCTGCACTGTGAATTTGGTATTTGCTTCAGGAAATACAAGGAGTTCAACAGGTACCAGTGATGGAGGGAGTTCTGTCACATGTGGTGGGTCAAGGTCTGCAGGAAAATGCACCAACCAGGCTTCTACCCCACATAGCTTGCCCGCTTGTCCATAGCAATCTGATTCTGAACATTGCCCGGAAACCTCTCCATATAACAAGATGCTTTTATATAATAGGGTCTGCTGACTTCACCATGTCAGTCTCAAGCCATTTGGAATCCAAGGGCAGATCCACATGATACCACCACAGATGTTTTATCACATACCTGCACACCACTGCTCTAGGCCCACTACTCAGCAGTCTCCAACTTACAGGGATCTCTTTTCTACACTATTTTCATGAAACCAAGTAAATCCAAGCACAGTCTGGTACACTCATGACCAGCAACAAGTCATCCAATGTTTCTCCATTGCCACCGGGTCATTGAAATTTCAAAAAATTCATGGTATGTATTTAGCTATTTTTCAAAGATGAAGTTGGAGGCACTGTGGGTTTCAAATTATTTAGGAAACATTAAATGGTGAGGAAGCTCATTTCAAAGAAATCTCTGGAGAACTCTCACAGGCAAGGCTTCCCAAAGAGTGGCCAATATTTCACATGAATCCAGGCCCATTGAGGTCTAAAATGTGAGGTCTATGTGTGTTTTGACTCTCAATTATGGCTGCCAAGACTTTCAGAATAAAATCACGTGAAATCCTGGCTGAGATTCCCAGTGCTCTGTGGAAGCCACCTTGGCCAGGATCTCAGTTTTCAGGATGACTCTCATGTGTTGCCTCCTAAAATTCCAACACAATTCATGGCAATACTTCTCTGAGGACAGTTCCAGAATTCAGTCTCTAATAACACCAGAGTTCAAGCCCAGGTGAACTAAGTCATCTCTTCCAACCGCCACACAAACGACCAGAATTAAAACCAAAACACTCCCACATGGCCCTCAACATTCTCCATATAGACACTTATCATAACCTCTGGCTGGAAATTTCCATGAGGGGCACAGACAAAGACAGTATCCAAATAAGTTCCCTTGCCCCTCATTTGCCTAAAGTCAGGGTGGCCTGGACACCCTTCCTGAGAACCAAGAGTGATTAAATAGGCCTGCACTTAATACTGCTCTGCATCTCCAATTTGGGGCCTACTTACTTTCAGGTATAGATTCTTTATGTGATTTGGAGTCATGAGAAAAGCCAAGCACCTCTGGGCTAGTCTCTGCAGGGTTTGAAGAACTCATTTGACCCAAAAGATCCCTATTCTCACTTGATGGATTTCAGGAACCTAACAGAGGAAAGCAAAAGACTTAATCCACACTGACTCCTCATTTGGCCATTTTGGTTTTGGATGCACACATGGTATCTTTCTTTAGATCCATCAGGTGCTAAGAATCTAAGCCACAGCATCACACAGGGTCATGAGGCTGATTCAGACACATCCCTTTCCAAAGAAATCAAGCAAAGAGCCACAGGTGATGCCCATTCATTTGCATTTGAAGACTCTTTTCTTCAGGCTTCACAAAGGAGTAGTCTGAGGCAAAAAGCTTTCTGAAATTCAGGGCAACAGAACAATAGGTAAGCAAATGGCCCAAAGCAGGATTTCTCCACTGAGACTTTCCTGGTCACACTGATATCTGAGTTTTCTGAGATGCTCGCCATTCCCTTTAGCTATCCAGTACATGGCCATGCCACAGAGCTTGGAGGTGGTATATATATTGGACACATAACCATGAGCCTATTTTGGAGAGTGGAGTGAATTCAGGAACAAAATAGAAACTTAGGAAGATAGTAGGTGTTGCCCATTCATAAGGCAAGCCGCAGTCCATTCATAAATTGGCAGGATGAATGTTGGGAAGATTTCTACTAGACAGGAGTCATCCATTGATGCATTCTCTTTTCTGATGTCTAGAACCACGGACACAGTGGGATACACAGACTTAGAAACACTCGCCTTTTCATAAGACTTATTAGAAACAATTCACTTCAAACCAAAAAACCGCCTTTATTACCTATTCTCAGAACATGAGACCAAACCACAAACCAACAGCCACATCCACAAAGACAATTTCTTCCCCCAAGTCAGTCTGAGAGTATCCATAGTGTCCTCTGATTGGTGGGCCATACTATGTTACCCCGAAATGTCCTGTCCTGTCTCAGATCTGGTCTCCTTGGTCAACACTGTGAAGTTCTCAGGAGCCAGCGGTGATCCACTAACTGCTTTCTCAGGAAAGACCACTCTTCAGAGCTTTCCTGGCATTTGGGCATCCTCACCTCCGTAGGTACCAAGAAAGACTGACTCTGTCCTTGGTAAATCCGAACAATTGAGACCACTTGGACTGGGACTGGGACTGAAACAGGATTTGGGTGCCTAGCTTCCTGGATCTCAAGATCAGAGTGTTCCATCACAAAGGATGTTAGGTGAGGTCACTTCCTTCATGATCTGAATGAGGTCACTGCCTTGGCAACCACTTTGTTCTAACAGTTGCTTCAAAGTGTCCCATGAAATGGAGGCTGCCCCTACATCCTGTGACACTTTCAAAAGTTCGAATGGTATATCAACCATAGGCACCCGGGAAGTGCTCTCCACACTGGCCTGGTTTGGTCCTTCTTCTCCATATTAAGAAGAGAGAGGCTGATTCAGACACATCCCTTCATCCTGACCAGGTTGTTTTCAATGGAAGATGACTTTTGCTCTCTCAGTTCCTACATATGTGCCTACAACTTCTCCAGAGATCATTTTGCGTGGACCTTTGAGTTTCTCAGCAGTTGGAAGAAACCGTACATTCCTGTATTTTAAGATCAACTCTGTCCCTGCTCTTCTGTAAAGTTAGATTGAGGGAAGAGTGTATGGTTAGGGTTAATAACAGTTTCGATTGGGGTTAGGAATCATTCTGCTGAATGAATAATGGTATGGCGAACCTTCGATATTTTCAAGAATATATAGGTAAAATATAAGTACGAAAACAGAAATAAAGGTAATATTTGAAGCCCAGAAGGGCATTGGGTCTTTGATTGCAATATTTAGCTTTGATTTATTTTCTGCACAGATGTCTCAGATAAATCAATATACAAAGGCATAGGACCTTGTACTTTGAATGATTGATTGTCAAAAAGAACTTCCAGTCAAAAATGGATAGTCGGGGGGCTGGGGATGTGGCTCAAGTGGTAGCGCGCTCGCCTGGCATGCGTGCGGCCCGAGTTTGATCCTCAGCACCACGTACAAACAAAGATGTTGTGTCTGCCAAGTACTAAAAAAACTAAATGTTAAAAAATTCTCTCTCTCTCTCCCTCTCTCTCTAACTCTTTCTTTAAGAAAAAAAATTAAAAAAAGCATAGTCGGTAGGATTAGGACGATAGTTGGTAAGTTTAGAACGGAGAGTAAGTATAGGATTTGCACCAAAAGTTCTTTAGCTATGGGGTTTCGGGTATAGAGTGAATGTAAATGTCAGCACTTGTGAAGAGTCAGTCACAATGATGTACTGGGGAAAATATGTAGGAAAGCAGATTTCAATAGAGACATTAGGAAATCTGGCAAAGTATATTCGGTAATGAAAATTTAGTAAAATAGGTAAATGTCGCTTGCTGTTTTTCTGTATGCTTAACAAAACACTATTGAAATCTTGAGAACTGTTTGCTAATCTTGTTCCCAGAATGTGCTGTCCCCAACTGCCAACCTACAGAATGTACTCATTCACCCGGTTGCACGCAAACTGCTCACTCGCCCAGACCAAACAATAAAGTTCCCTCTCTGCCCTCTCCAAGGAAAGTATATAAGCTCTGCTTAAGCTGTTCTCAGGGCTCTCTGCTCTATTCAAGTGAGCTCTGAGCCCCAACATGCTGAATCCCCAATAAACCCTTTGCTTTTGCATGAGACAGTCTCTTGGTGGGCTCTTCACCCGATGCTCGCCTGACCTTTACATATGGAGGTTCCACTGAGATCCGGCAGCGGCGAACGAGAGACCCCAACAGGCTCCTCTTGGGGTATGTATGGTGCCTCTTTCTGGTTTCAGGTTTCAGGTTAGGGCTTCGCAAAATGGCTGTCAATGAAGAGTGTGAGCTCTCTCCGATGGTGGCTGACATACGTGTCACAGAGCCACAGGCCACATCCCTGGGGGATGCTCCAGAGTATTCGGGAAATCGAGGAGCAATAGTCTCCTCAATTCAGTGATATTTTGTTTCAGATTCAGTATCGCCAGCCCATCGGGTTGGGCCAGATACTTAGTCCTGGTCTCAGTGTTCTAAGTTCCATTGTCTGTCTTTATTTTCTTGTCTTGTCTGTGTCGTGTGTCGTTGCTTTTACTGTTTGTGTATCTTTCATTATGGGACAGAGCACTTCAATGCCTGTGTCCCTAACCCTCGATCACTGGACCAAAGTACCCTTAAGGGCTCAGAATCTTTCTTTTTCAGTAAAATTCTGGACCTGGCAGACTCTCTGTGCCTCAGAATGGCCCACCTTTGTATTCGGATGGCCCCTAGAAGGATCTTTCTACTTCCCACTAATTTAAAAAGTCAGACGATATTGTCTTTCAGCCAGGGCCACATAGCCATCTGGATCAACAGCCATATATCTTAACTTGGCAGGACCTCTGCAAATCTCCTTCATGGGTGAAGCATTTCCTTGCCCCTACCCCCACTCCTACTGCTTCCCCCATGATCTCTCAAACCCTCTGCTCCTCCTCCTCTTCCAACCTCTGTTCTCCCTGAGACACAAGATTTGACTCTACTGGACTCTCGTCCCCCTCCTTATCTCCTGCCCACGTCCCCCAAAGACCAACACCCTCTAAGTGATTCCCCTGCTGCTGAGTCAACCTCTCCACCATTGGAGAAAGCTAAGCCAGCCCAGCGCCCTCCAGATAATTTCCCCGCGGCACACACAGCCCCTCCTCTTCTGGAGGAAGCTAGCCCGGCTAAAGGTACTCACCAGCGGTGAATGATTGAAAAACCTGGAACTCGAATGATGCTCCCCCTCCATCCCTAGGGGCCAAAGATTGACAACGGCCTTGGGGGAAAAATGCAAGCCTACCAGTATTTACCTTTCTCCTCTTCAGACCAATATAACTGGAAAAATAAAAATCCCCGTTTTACCGAGGACCCCAACCGGCTCCTAGGTGTGGTTGAGTCATTGATGTTTTCACACCAGCCTACTTGGGATGACTGCCAACAACACCTAGGGTTGTCTCTTCATGACAGAGAAACAAAAGAGAATCCTCCTGGATGCTAGAGAAAAATATCCTCTGACCAGATGTGTAACCGACAAAACTTCCCAACATATTTAACCCGGCTTTTCCTTGAATCGACGAAACTGGGACCCCAACACCTTTGAAGGTAGGGAGCATCTGTCCACTTATCACTGGGCTCTAATTGTGGGTATCTTAGTGGCCGCTAGGCGACTTACAAATTTTGCCAAGTTAAGAGAGATTATTCAAGGGCCTGATGAATCTCCCTCTATGTTTTTAGAGAGAATTATGGAGGCATATAGGAGATATACTCTTTTGATCCTCAGGCAGAGGATCAAAAGTCATCTGTCAAGATGGCCTTTATGGGCAAGCTGCCCTGGATATTAAAAGAAAGTTACAATGCTTAGATGGATTACAAGATATGACTTTGAGAGATTTAGTCAGAGTAGCCGAGAAGGTATACTATAAGAAAGAAAGTGAGGAAGAGTAGGGAGCAAAGGAAGGATAAAAGAAACAAAAGACAGACTAAGGCATTGACTAAGGTCCTGGTCACAACAACAAATAGGCCAGAAATAAGAAACATGGAGACAGGAAGGGATACCGGGGCCCAGACTAGAGGCCACCCCTGGCCTCAATTTAATGTGCCTACTGTAAAGAAAAAGGACACTGCTTCAAAGAGTGCCATTGAAAGAGACAGCCACTCTAGCCAGCCATTCTGACTCTGGAGGATGACTAAGAATGTTGGGTCTCAGATCCCCTCCGAGAGCTCAGGGTAAATTTTGAAGTGGAGGGGACCCTAGCAAACTTTGAAGTGGATACAGGGGCAATATACTCTGCCCTTATGGCCCCATTGGTCTCTCTATCAAATAAAAAGGTCTCTAATTCAAGGGGCTAATGGCAGAAAATATCGGGTTTGGACAACTAAGAGGACCATGGACCAGGGGAAAGGAAAAATCCATCACTCGTTCTTAGTAATCCCAGAATGCCCGGCCCCATTGATGGGCAGAGATCTGCTCACCAAGCTCCGGGCCAAAATAACTTTTAACCCTGAAGGCCCACAAGTGGAATTTCTAAATCCTTCAATAAAAACTCCTATAGTCACGGCTCTAAATATGTCAGTAGAAAATGTATATCAACTCACTCACCTTGGTTCAAAGAAATTGCATTCATTCCTGAAGGATGAAGAACAGAGTTTTTTACTAACCGACTCAAAGCAAAAGGAAATAACTGAATGGGTAACAAAAGCCTGTCAGGTCTGTCATGGTTAATGCTTACCCTTCCAAGCTTCCTGCAAAAAAGCACCTACGAGGAACCAGACCAGGACAATTCTGGGAAGTGGACTTTACTAAAATTAAGCCAGCAAGGTTTGAAATTAAATATCGCCTAGTCTTTGTAGATATATTTTGAGGATGGATTGAAGCCTTTTCCAGGAAAAAAGAAAAAAAACGAAACAGCGCAAATGGTTGTCAAGAAGATCCTGAAAGATATTTTTACAAGATACGGCCTGCCTAAAGTAATAAGGTCTGATAATGGACTGGCGTTTGTAGCCCAAGTAAGTCAGGGGTTAGGAAGACCCTGGGGATTAATTAAAAGTTACATTGTGCTTATAAACCACCGAGTTCAGGACAGGTAGAAAGAATGAATAGAACCATTAAAGAGACCATAACGAAATTAAGCTTAGAAACCTGCATAATAGATTGTACTATGCTCCTTCCTTATGCACTATTTCATGGAAGAAACACTCCCTCTGTTTCTTTGTGTAACCTTACCCCCTATGAAATTGTCCATGGTTCCCCTCCTTCAGTAAGGGACCTAACCCCAACTCTAAGACCTAACGATTCCTTCCACACCCCATTGCTTGACTGAATTAAAGCTCTTGAAAGAACTCAGGGATACCTGTGAAAACAGATGGCCAATGCCTATCAACCTGGGGACGAATGGACTCTACATCAATATCAAGTAAGAGACTTCATCTACATAAGTCGACATCAGGTGTCATCCCTGAAACCCCACTGGAAATGATGATACAAGGTGCTACTTATAACACCTACAGCGGTAAAGGAAGACAGAATCACTTCCTGGATCCATACCTCTCATCTCAAGCCTGCGCCCTGCCAGACTCTGGCTGGAAAATGGAAAAGATTGGTAAAACTTTCAAATTGTGTATTTACCCTGTGTCTAAGGCTATAGACTCTTCCCTTGACCACCAGTAGTCCTAAACCTATTAAACCCGTTCAGCAGCGATGGCTGATCACAAATCCTACTGGTAAAGAAGTATGATCTATCTCGCATGCAGCCCACTTAGGGACTTGGTGGACATCTATCCACCCAGACATTTGTCAGCTGGCTATAGGTCTTTCCTATTGGGATATACCTGATGAAGAGGATCCCACTAAATTTCCATTAAATCCATTCTGCACCATTGATAATGGAAACAATCATTATGGATGTAGGGACACGCGAGCCAGATGCAGGTTGGCTAGCCTAGATTACTATGTTTGCCCGGTGGACTACCAAAGCCACAAACAGTCACGGTTGTGTGGGGGGAATGCCGACTTCTTCTGTATGTCTAGGGATGTGATCATACAGGCAGTGCATGATGGAACCCAAACTCCTCATCAAATTCTGTACACAGCATTGGCCCTATTACCAATTAGATCACCCAAACTGTTGGCCCCTAGAGGGGTCTCTAGATCCTCAAATTCTGCATGACCTTTTTAACTTCTGAATGTCCTCAAAAGGGTGAAAGGAGATTTCCCTATGTGGAGGCCTTTCCCTCCTTCGCTCACATCCTGAACTATGCTTCTCCAATAGGTCCTCACACTCAGCCTTCCGCTCCAGACTCTCTGCTGTCACTCTCACCTCAGCAACATGATTTCTCCCCTCCAATTACTAGATCAAAAACCCAAACCTCCGCCGGATCTCAGACCATTTCCCCCTTTCTGAGGTAGCAGGTACTGAGGTAACCCTCCACCGAATCACTCCTCTCTTCTCCAGTCAGTGCCCACACCGGGTCCCACCAGTTCCTCTTAACAGCTAACCCAAAGCTCAAACCAGCTGAGGAGAACCCTCAGACCCCTATCCAAGATGTAGTGAAAATGGCCTTTAAAGTTTCTTTGTCATTAGTGAAAACAGGTTACTAAGAATTTAAAGTCCCTCACAGGCTTTTAGGGATAGTAACTCCTATCTTCTCCTCTGTTCTACCTGTTCTACTGCTCACCTTTTTGTTGCTAGGAAAATCACAAACACCTTTGCCAGTATTCTTTCACATCTCTGCTACCTCATTCTCAGATCCACGGAGCTGCTCACAGCCATGCCTTCCCCATCTCCCCCCTCTGTTCCAGGCCCACAGAAAAACATTAATTGACCTTCTACGGAAGTCTTCAGCATGGCTGACTTTAGGACTTTCAGGAAAAGAGTCCCCATGAAAGACTTCAAAGTAGATAAACTTCCTCTTTCCATGTTGCCCTGTTGTACTTGGTCACTGGCTAAAAATATCAGCACTCCTAAGTTAGACACCCCCTTACTAGTTTTTCACAAAATATGTGAACAAGGCCTTTGGCATTGATCTGGGGCTTCACAGAGATGGCTAAATTTCAAAGATAAAGAAGTTACCAACTGGGCTCCATGGTAACAGCTGGAAGGGGGAAAAAAAAAGGGAAAAAAAAGCTCTCCTTCACCCAGGTGTCCTTGAAAAGTTAACTTGCCCAGAACAGAGGAATAAAACAGAAAAAAATCTGCTTTTTGTGAACTTCTGCAGGCTGTGAACTTCTGCGCCCCTTCCCTTATATGTTGGGTACAAAATTCTGAAACTACCTAAACGTGAGTTTCAGGGAATTAATTGATTATAACAGAAGTAATGCCCTCTGAATCCGGTTGCTAATAAAATGGAAAGTTTCCCTGTTTTTGGTAGTATCTTAGGTGCCGTGCCTTGTCCGTCTCTACAACAGTATAATTCTATAGACTTAAACATTGTTTATGTTTTCAAGAAATTGTCAAGACGATGTGATTAAATGTGTAAAGGTGCAGATGTTTCCCAGAGTGCTTTATCATAATGCAGGTTTATTTGAAGTTCAAATAGGGGGGCATAAAACTCGGTTCCACTGAGAACATATATCCATCACTTTAGCCATCCTATTAGGAATAGGAGTTGCTGCAGGTGTGAGCACAAGAACCACTGCCTTGGTCCATGGGATACAACAAATGACACAATTAGAAGCAGCAATAGACCAAAACTTAAAGATATTAGAATCCTCCATCTTGGCTTTGCAGGAATCTTTAACCTCTCTCTCTGAAGTTATTTTACAGAAAAGGCGAGGGTTGAACCTCCTCTTCATGAAAGAAGGGGGCCTTTGTTCTGCATTGATGGAGAATGTTGTGTTTTTGCCGACCATACTGGAGTTGTAAAAAAATCTAGGAGTAAATTAAATAGATGCCTTGAAGAGTGTCAATGAGAGAGAGAGGCCCAAAAAGTGTGGTTTGAGTCTTGGTTCACACAGTCCCCCTGGTTAACTACGCATTTATCAACCCTGGACAGTTCAATAATAATCCTCATATTATTGCTAACTATAAAACCCTGTTTGCTCAACCGTGTAATTTCTTTTTTCCAAGCTCAAATTGGATGAGTTAAACTTATGGTAATACCCCACTAGCAAACATAGAATGTGACACCCCGCAATGATCACTTTTATGATTAAAAGTAGCCAGAAGAAGAAGTGGGGAATGAAAGGTTAATTGAATAGGTAATTTTCACTTCCTTTTTTCCTGTATGCTTAACAAAACACTGTTGAAATCTTGAGAAATGTTTGCTAATCTTGTTCCCAGAATGTGCTGTCCCCAACTGACTAACTGCAGAATGTGCTCCCTCACTGGGTTGCATGCAAACTGACCACTCGCCCTGACCTATCAATAAACTTCCCTCCCTGCCATCACCAAGGAAAGTGTATAAGCTCTGCTTAAGCTGTTCTAAGGGCTCTCTACTCTATTCAAGTGAGCTCTGAGCATCAGCATGCTGGACCCCCAATAAACACTGCGCTGTTGCATGAGATAGTCTCTTGGTGGTCTCTTCTTTCGACCTCATCCGACCTTTACTTTGATAATTAAATGTAGAAGAGAACATCCATTCAAAAAGGGATAGTCGGTAGGATTAGGAATATAGTTGGTAGGTTTAGGAAGAAGACTGTGTATAGGATTTGGAACAAAAGTTCCTTAGCAATAGGGTTTCGGTTAGAGAGTGAATGTAAATGTCAGCACATGTGAAGAGTCAGTCACAATGATGAACTGCAGAAAATATGTAGGAAATCAGATATCAATACACACATTATGAAATCAGGCAAAGTATAAAGTGAATGATAGGATTAGACATTAACAACAAGGTTGAGTTTCAATGTATAACCTTAGGAAGAAACAAATATGTAGTCAGCAATATGATTGAAATTTGAGAGCATTAGGCAACCTGGACATGGATGTTTTTAGTAATCCAGGATCACTTTCCATTTAGGATTTGCTACAATCATAAGTTTGACCTTTGCATTTTGTGATCAGAATATTACAGTGATAAAATGTATATGTAGATCAGGTGACATGTATTTTTTCTAACATTTCTGGGAGCAATATTTTGAAGACGTATAAATTAGTGTTGGGGGTACACAGAGTTGTACCCTGTGTCTATGAATATAGAAGTAATGCATGAATTGACAATACTGTGAATAAATAATATAACTGTTTCCACTTTAAATCATGGATTGAATTGATATCTGAAAATATATAAGAAATCTTATATTGATATACAATCATTCATTCCAACGAGTTATGCATCTAATGGTAATATTAGGGTTACGTTTTATCATGAAAGGTGTGTGAGTTTAGCTTCAAAAGTGATTATGGAAATGGAAAATTATGTGTTTGGAAAGAAGTCTCATGAAAAGACGAATCAAGAAACCTAGAGGAATACATGTGTTCTGAAGCAGGAAGTGATTGTAAGTATAAAAAAACGTATAAATTTCCTAACTTGTGGATGAAATATATATCCTATGATGTGCAAAAACTGAAAAAAATAGTAATGTACCAGTGTTGAAAGAAAATGAATGTCAAAATACATATCATGTCCCATAGGAATCTACTTGCATTGATGTTAAACTGGGTCAGTTACTGTAGAAACATTAGGATTTGAAAGGACCATTTACTAAAGTTAGTTTTCAGTACTAGGAATCAAATATATATTTCAGGTGGATGAATATATCTGAGCATAATCTTGTGAACATTTTATTATAAATCCACATTCATGACATGAATGAATTTAGGGAGTGTATATAAGACACATATATTTCATATTTTGAAAAATCAGGAGGGTGTAAAATATATATATATATATATATATATATATATATATATATATATATATATATATATATATATATATATATCACAGATACATTAAAAAGTAGCAATATATAAATATATATGGGTATCAAAATTTATCTTGAAATATATATCATCCACAGATTAAAAAGTATTCATTTTAGTGAACATGGATTTATGTATAATGTTGTTCAACTAGGAACCTCACCCATAGGTGGAATTTTAAGATCCAAAAGCGTTTAGGAGTAGTGATCTCTTCTCACAATTTGTATCTGCAAAGTTAGCCACCTCACAAAAATGTACGTGTGATACCAGGTAGGATTCTATATGTGCATATAAAAATACATGTGCTGAATAGGCTCCAGAGAAATGGAGACAGAAATTCAGAAATAAGTTAACATTAAAAAGAATGGAGAACTATTTCAATTAACAATTGACTATATTTTTAACACCTACCATTTATCATGCAAATAACAAGTCCAACTATACACCATGCCTCCTCTGAACTGCTTGTGTATCTATAATGTTTCGGTTACTTTCCTCCATTATATTAGGATTAGTAATCAGAGTCTAGTAGGGTGTGAGTTAGTGTCAGGGAATCAGTATATTGAATGGAAAATAGAAAAATGAATCCAATGTGTATGCAAATATGTGGTACACAAAAATCTTCCCACTCTCATCAAGAACAACACCTAGATATCACCTACGCCCCAAGTAACACACAATTAGAGGAGAAGAGTTAGAAAATCCATGACTACATATCTGGAATGGAATACGATCAGGAGTTCACAACCTTGGAAGTGGTAGAGGAGTTTCCAAAAGTAAGGGACAGGGTAAACACTCCACAAACATGGACCTCTGCCTGCCTAAAGACTTCTTGAGAAACTGTCTCTGAGGTTGGGCACTTAAAACATATGTTGTTGTCAGGAGCTTTAGCTTCCTTTCTAGGGAGACCATCAAAGCTGGGTCTTCATCTCTGTGACCTTGTGGATATGGTTTCTTATTTTCCAATGAACATGAGGCAGCAGTGCTGAATTCTGTCTTTGTAGGTAAACTGTGGCCACGGGGGGCTAAGTGTATCCACATGTTGGCTGTGTATCCATTTGGTCATCCTCCAAATTTCGTCGTGATTCTTGGTGCTGCACTGGGAATTTAATATTTGCTTCATGGAATACAAGGAGCTCAACTGGAACACAGTGCTGGAGGGAGTTCTGTCATGTGTGGTGGGTCAGGGTCAGCAGGAGAATGCACCAACCAGGTTTCTATCTCACACAGTTTGCCCCCTTGACCATAATAACCTGATTGTTAAGATTTCCCTTAAACCTCTACTTATAAAAAGATGCCTTTACATATAAGGGTCTGCTGGATGCACCATGTCAGCCACAAGCCATATGGAAGTCAAAGGCAGATCCACAAGGCCCCACGACAGAAGTTTTATCACAAAACTGCACATCTCTGCTGTAGGCCCACTAATCAGCAGGCTTGAACTTACTGGCATCTCTGTTCTACACCATTTTCATGAAACCCAGTCAATCAAGAAACTGTCTGATACACTCATCGTCAGCAACAGTATATCCAAAGGTTCTCCTGTGCAACCTGGTCAAGGGAATTTTAAGAATTTCATGGTATTTATCTAGCCATTATTCAAGCATGAGGTTGGAGGCACTGTGGGTTTCAATTTTTTCAGGAAACATTAAATGGTGAGGAAGCTCATTTCAATGAAACCTCTGGAAAACTCTCACAGGCAAGTCTTCCCAAGGAGTGGCCAAAAGGTCACCGAAATCCAGGACTATTGAGGTCTACAATGTGAGGTCCATGTGTGTTTTGACGCTCAAGTATGCCTGCCATGTGTTTTAGAAAAAATCATGTGATATCCAGGCTGTGATTCTCAGTGCTCTGTGGAAAGCCACCCTGGACCTAGATCTCAGTTTATAAGGGGGACTCTCATGTGTGGCCTGCGAAAATCCCAACACAATTCATGGCAATACTTCTCTGAGTTCAGTTCCAGAACTCAGTCTCTAAGTCCCCTTGAACTCACACCAGAGTTCAAGACCAGTTGGACCCATTCATTTCTTCCAACTGCCACACAAATGACCAAAATTAAAACCTAAACACTCCCACAAGGCCATCATGTTCTCCATATAGACACTCATCATAACCTCTGGCTGAATTTTTCCATGAGGGGCGCAGCCCAAGACAGTGACCAAAATGAGCACCTTTGGCCCTCATTTGCCTAAAGTCAGGGTGGCCTGGACACCATTCCTGTGAACCAGGAGTGATTAAAAAGACCTGCCGTTAATACTGCTCTGCTTCTCCATTTTGAGGCCTACTGAATGTCAGGTATAGATTCTTTATGTGGTTTGGAGTCATGAGAAAACCCAAGCACTTCTGCAGGGTTTTGAATAACTCATTTGACCCAAAGGATCCCTATTCTCACTTGATGGAGTCAGGAACATCACAGAAGAAGGCTAGAGACTTCATCCACAATGACTGATCTTTTTGCCATTTTGGTTTTGGATGCACACATGGCATCTTTCTTTAGATCCATCAGGTGCTGAGAATCTAAGCTGGAGCCTCACACAGGGCCAAGTGGCTGATTCAGACACCTCCCTTTCCAAAGCAATTATGCCAAGAGCCACAGGTGATCCTCATTCATTTCCATTTGATAACTGTTTTTTTCAGTCTTCACAAAGGGGTGGCCAGAGGCAAATACCTTCTTGACATTCAGGGCAACAGAACAAAATGTAAGCAAAAGGCCCAAAGCAGGGTATCTCCACTGAGAGTTTCCTAGCCACACTGATATCTGAGTTTTTTGAGATTCTCGCCATGCCAATTCCTTCAGCTATTCAGTACATGGTCATGTCACAGTGATTGGAGGTGGTACATATCATGGATAAAAAACAATGAGCATATTCTGGCTAGTGGCCAGAATTCTGGAAGAAAACAGGAACTTAGGAAGGTTGTAGGTGTTTCCCATTGATAAGGCAAGCCGCAGTCCTTTCATAAATTGGACAAGTTGATTGCTGGGAGGCATTCTACTACACAGGACATATTCATTGATGCATTCTCTTTTCTAATGTCTACAACCACGGACACAGTGGCATACACAGAAATAGAAACACTCACCATGTCAAATGACTTATTAGAAACAGTCCATTCCAAAAGAAATAAATCACGTTTTTTCTACCTATTCTCAGAACATGAGACAAAACCACAAACTGACATCCACACACCCAGGCACCTCCTTCCCCCAAGTAGGTCTGTGACTCTTCTGAATGTCCTCTGACTGGTAGGCCATACGATGTTCCTCTGAAATGGCCTTTCCTGTCTCAGATCTGGTGTCATTCACCAACTCTGTGAAGTTGTCAGGAGGCAGTGGTGAGCCAATTCCAGTCTTGTCAGGAAAGGCCCCTCTTCAGAGCTTTCTTGGAATTTGGCCACCGTCACATGAAGAGGTACCTAGAAAGACTGATTCTATCCTTGGTAAATCCAAACAAGTGAGACCACTGGGACTTGGACGGGTAATGGCTTTGGGTGCCTGGCTTCCTGGATCCCAAATTCAGAGAATTCCATCACCAAGGAAGTAGGTGAGGTCACTTCCTTCAGTAACTGAATGAGGTCACTGACTTGGCCACCAATATGTCCTAACAGTTGCTTCCTAGGTTCTCATAAGATGGAGGCGGCCCCTACTTCTTGTGACACATTCACAAATTAGAATGGTATAGAAACCATAGGCACCTGGGAACAGCTCTCCACAAAGGCCTGGTTTGATCCGACTTCTCTACATTAAGAAGAGAGAGGCTGATTCAGAAACATCCCTTCATCCTGACTAGGTTGTTTGCCATGGAAGATGACTTTTCCTCTCTCAGGTCCTAAATAGCTGCCTAAATCTTCTCCATCGATCATTTCTGCATGGACTTTTGAGGTTCTCAGCAGGTGGAAGATCCCCTACCTTCCTGTATTGTAAGACCAACTCGGTCCCTCCTCTTCTGTAAAGTTAGATTGACGGAACATTGTATGGTTAGGGTTAATAGCATGTTCGATTTTGGTTAGGAATCATTCTGCTGGATGAATAATGGTTTGGGAACCTCTGATACTTATAAGAATATAGACGTGAAATATAAGTACGAAAAAAGAAATCTAGGTAAGATTTGAAGCCCAGAAGGGCATTTGGCGATTGATTGGCATACTAAGCTTGAATTATGTTCTGCACCGAGGTCTCAGATAAATTTATTTACAATGGCATAGGTTGCTGTACCTCAGATGACTGAATTTAGAAGAGATCATCCAGTCCAAAAGGGATAGTCCATAGGATTAGGAAGATTGTCTGTAGGATTAGGAAGAAGAGTGAGTCTAGGAGTTGGACCAAAAGTTCTTTAGCAATAGGGTTTCAGTTAGAGAGTGAATGTAAATGTCAGCACATGTGAAGAGTCAGTCACAATGATGAACTGGGGAAAATATGTAGGAAAGATAGTAAATATGTATCAATAGAGACATTAGGAAATCAGGCAACGTATAAAGTGAGTGATAGGATTAGATATTTTCAACAGGGTTGAGGTTGAATATATAATCTTAGGAAGAAACAATTATTTAGTCACCAATAGGATTGACATTTGAGCGCATTAGGGAACCTAGACATGGAGGTTTTTAGTAATCCATGCTCACTTTAAATTTAGGCTTTAGTACAATCATAAGTGTGACCTTTGCATTTTGTGTCAAGAATATTACTGTGGTAAAATATATATGTAGATCAGATGACATGAGTATTTCTTCCACCAATATGAGGAGCAATATTTTGAAAACTTATAAATTAGTATTGCGGATAAAATAGGCCTACCCTGTGTTGATGAATAAGAGATGATGCATGAATAGACCATATTGTGAATAAATTATATAACTGGTTCCAACTTTAAATAATGCATTGAAATTATATTTGAAAATATATAGTAAATCTTATATTGATGTATATACATTCATTCCAACCAGTTATACATCTAATGGTAATATTAGGGTTACGGTTTATCATGAAGAGTGTGTGAGTTTTGCTTCAAAAATGAGTATAGAATCGAAAATAATGTTTTTAGAAAGAAGTCTAGTGAAAAGACCACTAAAGAATCATAGAGGAATACATGTTTTCTGAAAGAGGAAGTGATTGATAGTGAACCACATGCCTATAAATTTGTGAATTTGTGGATGAAAGGACATATCCTATGATGTCCATAAACTGAAGAAATAGTAATGTACCAGTGTGGAATAAAAATGAACTTAAAAATACATATCATGTCCCATAGGAATCTAACTGCATTGATGTTAAACTTGGTCAGTTACTATAGAAATATTAGGATATATAAGGACCATTCACTGAAGTTAGTTTTCAGTACTAGGAAACAAATATGTATGTCAGGTGGTTGAATATTTCTGAGAATAATCTGTTGAGAGCCACAGCCAAAGGAGCCCCAGCAAACTTGCAGCTGCCAGCAAACTTCCATCTGCCGGCTGATGATTGGCTCACAGCGGCCCCAGCATCATCTAGCTGATTTGCTTGTCTGTGGTGATGCTCATTGAGATGCTCAATGAGCGGTTTCCCCGACCTTTCAGACTGCCAGCGGATGATTGGCTCACAGCGGCCCCAGCAACATCTAGCTGATTGGCTCCTCTGTGGTGATGCACATTGGGCTGGTTCCCTGCCCTTTCAGACCATGGAACTGCTCATTGGGGGACATTTTGGCTTCGCCCACGTGACCCAGCCAATCGGCCTCAAGAGGAGGAGACTTGTGTTTGAGGGAGAGGCTTGTGGGAAGCCTGTGGTGGCAGTTGGGCTCTGACGGCTTTTCCTGAGGAGCTGTTTTGTTTGGTGTCATCTTGTTGGGTTGTATTATAGTAGAAATACGGGATCAGAAATTAGTAAAAAAAAAAAAAAAAAAAAAAAACTGAAAGAGTGTTCAGTAAATTGTTAGAGGAAGGAGGCATCTCAGTAAAATCAAGAAAAGTCAGGGCATACGTTGATACAATACAAAAATGTAGCCCATGGCTTTTTCAGGAGGAGTTGTTAAATATATCACAATGGAACCATCATGGTGAAGATTTAAAAAGAATAGGAAAGAAAAGCCCAGGGACTCTGCCAGTTGGCACATTGCTATTGTGGACGTTTGTACCTTGTTTGCTTAGTGGAAAGCCTTCAGTTCAGACAATGGTAGAGGAAGGAGAAGACATATTGATTCAAGTAAAATAGAAGGTCTCTCAAGTTAGTCAGATAGAGGAAAAAATTCAAGTAAAAGAAAAGGTCTCTCGAACTAGTCAGACAGAGGAAAAAAATCAAGTAAAAGAGAAGGCCTTTCAAGCCAGTCAGACAGAGGAAGAGAGTGTAAAACAGAAAAAGCCATCAGGGGGAAAGTTACAACAGGAGACTACTACTAACACCTTTCTATCACCAGAGGGTGTAAGTGTCCAACCAACAGCACAACCTCTACAGGAGACTGCTACTAACACCTTTCTATCACCAGAGGAAGTAAGTGTCCAACTAACAAGGCCACCTCCATATGCTGGGAGGCCCCCAATCCCCACAGTTGATAGTTGGAATCCTGAGACAAGATCTCAAATATTAACATGCCCAGTATTTGAGGCAGGAGGGCAGTGAGATTACCATGCTTTAAATTTCAAAACAGTGAAGCAGCTAACAGAGGCTGTAACAACCTATGGTCCTCAAGCACCCTTCACTGTAAGCATTATCAAATCCATTAACAACATGAACATGAAGCCAGCAGATTGGGCTAATATGTGTAAAGCTGTGCTAAATGGAGGAAATACCTGTTATGGAAGATTGCCAATGAGGAATTTTGCAAGGAGACGGCTAGGCAAAATGCAGCAGCTAGTTATCCTCAGAGAAATCTAGATATATTGTTAGGAAAGGGACCTTATGAGGATCAGCAGCAGCAATGTGCATATGATCCTGGTGTATATGCACAGATTGCTATAGATGCAATTAAGGCATGGAAGACTTTTCAAGGAAATGGAGGTTTACAAGGTCAGTTATCTAAGGTAATACAAGGAGCTAATGAACCTTATGCTGAATTTGTAGATAGGCTTATTCAAACAGCTACCAGAGTTTTTGGAAATACACAACAAGCAATGCCATTACTAAAACAACTGGCTTATGAGCAAGCGAATCGTTGGTGCAAAGATATCATTAGACCATGGAAACATGAAGATTCAAACACATATATTAAATTATGTAGAGACATTAAAGAACAAGAGCAAGTCGTGGAAGCTGCAGTAAAACAGGCTTTAGATGCCAGAGACATTAATAAACAAGGGCAAATTGTGGCAGCTGCAGTAAAACAGGCTTTAGATGCCAGGCCAAGAACATGCTACAATTGTGAAAAAACAGGACATTTTAAAAGGAATTGTCCCATAGGAGGAGGGTTTAACAAAACTAGGTATCAAAGGAGTAGAATACCAGGTATTTGTCCACGATGCCGTAGAGGGAGACTTTGGGCTAATGAATGCTGTTCTCAAACCACCATAGAGGGTACACCATTATCAAAAAATGAACAAGGACCAGGTGTTTATCCACAATATCGTGGACAAAAACATGGAGCTCCTTTGCCAAAAAATGGACAAGGGGGCTCAATTCTCCGGGGCCCAAAACCACAAATATACGCAGCACTGGAGAAACCCATCAACCACATCAGGGTAGTGCCCAGGACACATTGTCCATCAGATCCCTCATCAGAAAAACCAGAGGGAGCGCAGGGTAGACATCTGTGACTCTGCCAGAGCAGTACTAACTGCAGAGATGGGAGTTCAATTCATTTCCACAGGGGTAAAAGGACCTCTTCCCAAAGGAACAGTAGGCTTATTATTGGGACGCAGCTCTTCTACTCTAAAAGGACTTATGATAAGTCCTGGGGTAATTGATCTCGACTATGAAGGTGAAATAAAAATTATAGCCAGTTCTCCAAAGGGTATATTAGTAATTTCACCAGGAGATAGAATAGCACAGTTACTAATAATACCCAGCCTACGTGAAAAATTTTCCAGTCGTACTGTAGAAAGAGGTTCCAAGTGATTAGGCTCCACAGGTGTAGATTGGGCTATGCTTTCTTTAAATTTAGATTCTGGCCCCATGCTTAAACTAAATATTCAAGGGCATGAATTTAATGGGCTACTGGATACAGACGCAGACCTTAGCATCATCTCTCGTCAAGAATGGCCAAAACATTGGCCATTACAACAAGCCACTCAAACGCTTCAAGGCCTAGGAGTAGCGTATAATCCCCATAGAAGTGCAATGGTATTAGATTGGAAGGATCCTGAAGGATGTGAAGGAACTCTACAGCCATATGTATTGGATCATCTTCCCGTAAATTTATGGGGACGAGATAGTCTCCTGGACTCATTGATATTTTTTTTCGGATTCGGTATTGCCAGTCAATCGGGTTTTGCCGGCTCCTCATTCCTGGTCTCAGTGTTGGACGTCCATTGCCTGTCTTCATTGCCTTGTCTTGTCTGTGTCATGTTTCATTGCTTTAACTGTTTGTGTATCTTTCATTATGGGACAGAGCACTTCAATGCCTCTGTCCCTGATACTTGATCACTGGACCAAAGTCCACTTAAGGGCTCAGAATCTTTGTTTTTCAGTAAAGCGCCGGATGTGGCAGACTCTCTGTGCTTCAGAATGGCCCACCTTTGAATTTGGATTACCCCTAGAAGGATCTTTCTACTTCCCACTAATTTAAAAAAGTCAGAGATATTGTCTTTCAGCCGGTGCTACATAGCCATCTGGATCAACAGCCATATATCTTAACTCGGCGGGAACTCTGCATATCTCCTCCTCCATGGGTGAAGCCTTTCCTTGTCACTGCCCCCACTCTGACTCCTTCCCCCAGGAACTCTCAAATCCTCTGATCCTCCTCCTCCTACACCCTCTGTTCTCCCTGTGTCACCAGATTTCACTCTACTGGAGTCTCCTTCCCCTCCTTATCCCCTGCCCTTGTCCCCCAAAATCCAACACCCTCTAAGTGATTCCCCTGCTGCTGACTCAGCCTCTCCTCCATTGGAGGAAGCTATGCCGGCCCAGCGCCCTCCAGATAATTCCTTTGCGGCACACACAGCACCTCTTCCCTTGGAGGAAGCTGTACCATCTAAAGGAACTCGCTGGCGGTGAATGATTGAAAACCCTGGAACTCTTGGGATGCTCCCCCTCCATCCCTATGGGCCAATGATTGACGATGGCCACGGGGAAAAAATGCAAGCCTACCAGTATTAGCCTTTCTCCTCGTCAGACCTATATAACTTAAAAAAATTATAATCCCCCTTTTTCTGAGGACCCCACCAGGCTCTCAGGTCTGGTTGAGTCATTGATGTTTTCACACCAGCCTACTTCGGATGACTGCCAAAAACTCCTAGGGATTCTCTTCATGACAGAGGAACAACAGTGAATCCTCCAGGAAGCTAGAAAAAAAATCCCTCAAACAAGATCTGCGTCTGACACAACTTCCCAAGATAATCAAAGGCGGCTTTCCCTTGAACCCACCCAACTGAGACCCCAAAATCTTTGAAGGTAGCGAGCATCTGTCCCCTTATCACCGGGCTCTAATAGTGTGTCTCCAAGCAGCCGCTAGCGACAAAGTAATTTGGCCAAGGTAAGAGAGATTATTCAAGGGCCTGATGATTCTCCCACTATGTTTCTAGAGAGAATTATGGAGGCATATTGGAGATATACTCCTTTTGATCCTCAGGAAGAGAATCAAAGGCATCTGTCACGATGGCCTTTATTGGGCAAACTGGCTTGGATATTAAAACAAAGTTACAAAGCTAGATTGATTACAAGATATGACTTTCAGAGATTTAGTCAGAGAAGCCAAGAACGTATACTATAAGAGAGAAACTGAGGAAGAGAAGGGAGCAAGGGGAGGATAAAAGAAACAAAAGGCAGACTAAGGCGTTGACTAAGGTCCTGGTCACAAAAACAAATAGGCCAGAAATTAAGAAACAGGTAGACAAGAAGGGATAACATTGGCCCATGCCAGAGGCCACCCTGGCCTCAGATCAATGTGCCTACTCTAAAGAAAAAAGGACACTGGGCCAAAATTGCCCTAAAAAGCGACAGCCACACCAGCCAGCCATTCTGACTCTGGAGGATGACTAAGAAAGTCGGGGCTCAGATTCCCTCCCCAAGCTCAAGGTAACTTTTGAAGTGTTTCAAAAGTGATTATGGAAATCGAAAATGATGTGTTTGGAAAGAAGTCTCATGAAAAGATCAGTCAAGAAACATGGATGAATACATGTGTTCTGAAGCACGAAGTGAATGAAAGTCAGACAAATGCGTATTAATTTGCTAACTTGTGGATGAAATATATATCCTATGATGTGCATAAAGTGAATAAATAGTAATGTAGAAGTGTTGAATAAAATTGAACATCAAAATACACATCATGTCCCATAGTAATCTACTTGAATTGATGTTAAACAGGGTCAGTTACTGTAGAAATGTTAGGATATGTTTGCACCATTCAAAGAAGTTAGTTTTCAGTACTAGGAAACAAATATGTATTTCAGGTGGATGAATATTACTGGAAATAATCTTGTGAAAAGTTGATTAAAAATCCAAATACATCAATATGAATGAATTTAGGGAGTGCATAATAAGACACATGTTTTATATATATATATATATATATATATATATATAATATATATATATATTAAAATAGCAATATATATGCCAATTGAAATTCATCATGAAATATATATCATCATCATATCCGAAAATATTCATTTTAATGAATATGGATTTTTATATAAGTTTGTTCAAATAGGAAGCTCACCCATGGGTTGAATTTTCAGTTCCAACATTGTTTAGGAGGAGTGATCACTTCTCACAATTTGTATGTGCCATGTCAGCCACCTCACGAGAATGTACGTGTGACACCAGGTAGGATTCTATATGTGCATATTAAAACACATGTGCTGAATAGGCTACTGAGAAAGGAAGACAGTAATTCATATATTTGTTAACTTTAAAAACACATGTAGAACTATTTCAATTAAAAATTGACTAGATTTATAACTCCTACCCTATATATTTCAAAAGGCATGTCCAACTATACACCCTGCCTCCTCTGAAATGCTTGTATTTCTATTCTGTTTGGGTTATGTTTCTCCATCATATTAGGAGTAGTAGTCAGAGTCTAGTAGGAAATGGGTTAGTGTCAGGGATTTAGTATTTCAAATATATGCTGCATAAAAATCTTCCCACTCTCATTCAGAACAATGCCTAGACATTACCCTCGTCCCAAGTAAGACACAATTAGAGGAGAAGAGTTAAAAATTATGTGAATACATATCTGGAAATGAATATTCTCATGAGTTCACAACCTTGGAGGTCGTAGAGGAGTTTTCAAAAGTATGGGACAGGGTAAGCACTCCACAAACATGGAGCTCTGCTGCCCTAAAGACTTCTTGAGAAACTGCCTCTGAGGTTGGGCACTTGAAATATATGTTTTCGTAAGGAGCTTTCTTTGTACTGAGACCATCAAAGCTGGGTGTGCATCTATGCGACCTGGAGGACATGGTTTCATATTTTCCAATGAACATGAGGCAGCAGTGCTGAATTCTCTCTATGTAGGTAAACTGTGTCCACTGGGGCCTAAGTGTCTCTGCGTGTGGACTGTGAAGCCATTTGGTCATCCTCTACTTTTCCTGGTGTTTCTTGCTGCTGCACTGGGAGTTTGGTATTTGCTTATGAAGTAAAAAAAGATCACCTGGGACACAGTGCTTGAGGGAGTTCTGTCACGTGTGGTGGGTAAGGGTCTGCAAGAGAATATACCAACAATGCTTCTATTCCACAAAGCTTTTCCCCTTGACCATAGCAACATAATTCTCAACATTTCCCTGAAACCTCTCTATATAACAAGATGCCGTTACATATAAGGGTCTGGTGGTTGTACCATGTCAGTCACAAGGCATTTCGGAGCCAATGGAAGATCAACATGGCCCCACCACAGATGTTTCATCACACACCCCCCCTCCACTGCTCTAGGCCCACTACTCAGCACGCTCCAATTTACTGGCATCTCTGTTCTACACCATTTTGATGAAACCTAGTCAATCAAGGTGCTGTCTGGTATACTCATGATCAGCAACCGGTTTTCCAAATTTTCTACAGTGCCACCTGGTCATGGAAATTTCAATAATTTTATTGTATTTATCTAGCCATTTTTCACGGATGAAGTTGGAGGCACTGTGGATTTCAATTCGTACAGGAACCATTAAATGATGAGAAACCTCATTTCAATGAAAGCTCTGTAGAACTGTTACAGACAAGGCTTCCCAGGGAGTGGCCAAAATGTCACATAAAATCAGACCCACTGAGGTCTACAATGTGAGGTCCATGTGTGTTTTGACTGTCACCCGTGCCTGCCAAGTCTTTCAGAAAAAAAAAAATCATGTGATATCCTGGCTGAGATTCCCAGTGCTCTGTGGAAAGCCACCCTGGGCCTAGATCTCAGTTTCCAAGGGAGACTCTCATGCGTGCCCTCCTAGAATCCCAACACAATACATGGCACAAGTTCTCTGAGATCAGATCCAGAATGCACTCTCTAAGTGTAATCACACCAGAGTTCAAGCCCATGTGGACCCAGGCATCTCCTTTAACTGCCACACAATGACCACAATTAAAACCAAAACACTCCCACATGTCCCTCATCTGTTTCCATATAGATACTCATCATAACCTCTGGCTGGAGGTTTCCATGAGGGGCGCAGTCCAAGACAGTGTCCAAAATAAGCTCCCTTGCCCCTCATTTGCCTAAAGTCAGGGTGGCCTGGACATACTTCCTGTGAACCAGGAGTGATCAAATAGGCATGCCGTTAATACTGCAGCGCTTCTTCAATTTGAGGCCTACTGAGTTAGAGGTATAGATTGTTTATGTGAATTAGAGTCATGAGAAAACCCAAGCACCTCTGCAGGGCTTTGAAGAACTCAATTGACACAAAGGATCCCTATTCTCACTTGATAGAGGTCAGGAACCTCACAGAGGAAAGCGAGACTTTATCCACAATGACTGGTCTATTTGCCATTTTGGTTTTAGATGCACACATGGGATCTTTCTTTAGATCCATCTGGTGCTGAGAATCTAAGCCACAAACTCACACAGGGCCAAGATGCTAATTCAGACACATCCCTTTCCAAAGCAATTAAGCAAAGAGCCACAGGTGATGCCCATTCATTTCCATTTGAAAACTGTTTACTTCAGGCTTCACAAAGGGGTGGCCAGATCAAGAACTTCCTGACATTCAGTTAAACAGAACAATATATAAGCAAAATGCCCAAAGCAGGGTTTTTCCACTGAGAATTTCCTGGTCACACTGATATCTGAGTTTTTTGAGATGCTCGCCATTCCCTTCAGCTATCCAGTACATGACCATGTCACAGAGCTTGGAGGTGGTACATATGTTAGACACAAAACCATGAGCCTATCCTGGAGAGTGAACAGAATTCATGAAGAAACCTGGAAATTAGGAATGTAGTAGGTTATGCCCATCTTTAAGTAAAGCCGCAATCCATTCATAAATTGGGCAGGATGAAATGGGAAGCTTTCTACTAGACAGGAAACATCCATTGATGCACTCTCTTTTCTAATGTCTACAACCACGGACACCATGGGATACACAGACATAGAATCACTCGCCTTTTCAAACGACTTACAAGAAACAGTTCACTCCAAACCATACAAACCACCTTTCCTTCCTATTCTCACAACATGAGACAAAATCACAAACTCACAACCACACCCACAAAGGCACCTCCTTACCCTAAGTAGGTCTGTGACTCTATGGAGTGTCCTCTGACTGGTGGGCCACACAATGTTCCCCCGAAATGTCCTGTCCTGTCTCAAATATGGTCTCCTTGGCCAACTCTATGAAGTTGTCAGGAGCCAGCAGTGGGCCACTACCTGCTTTTTCAGGAAAGGCCCCTCTTCAGAGCTGTCCTGGCTTTTGGCCATTCTAACATCAGTAGGTACAAAGAAAGACTGACTCTGTCCTTGGTAATTCCAAACAAGTGAACCCACTGGGACTGGTACTGGGACTGGCTCTGTGTGCCTGGCTTCCAGGATCCCAAGTTCAGAGAGTTCCATCACCAAGGGAGTAAGGTGAGGTCACTTCCTTCAGGAACTGAATTAGGTCACTGCCTTGGCAACCACTTTATCCTAACAGTTGCTTCCAAGTGTCTCATTAAATGGAGGCTTCCCCTACTTCCTGTGAAACATTCACAAGTTAGAATGGTATATCAACCATAGGAACCCGGTAATAGCTCTCCACACAGGCCTGGTTTGGTCCATCTCCTCTACATTGAGAAGAGAGGTTCTGATTCAGGCACATCCCGTCATCCTGACCAGGTATTTTGCCATGGAAGATTACTTTTGCTTTCTCAGGTCCTCCATAGCTGACTACATATTCTCCAGGGATCATTTCTGCATTGAACTTGTGGTTCTAAACAGGTGAAAGATCCCCTACATTCCTGTATTGTAAGACCAACTCTGTCCCTGCTCTTCATTAAATTTACATTGAGGGAACAGTGTATTGTTAGGGTTAATAAAATGTTTGATGTTAGAAATCATTCTGCTGGATGTATAATGGTACTGGGAACCTGGGATATTTTTAAAAATATAGAGGTGAAATATATAAATGAAAAAAGGATGTCTAGGTAATTTTGAAGCCCAGAGAGGCAATGGGCCCTTCATTGGGATACTTAGCTTTGATTTATGTTGTGCACAGATATCTCAGATAAATCGATATGCAATGGCATAGGACCTTGTACCTTGGATGATTAAAATTCGAAGAGAACATCCAGTCAAAAAGGGATAGTCGGTAGGATTAGATAGATATTCGGTAGGTTAACAAAGAGTGAGTATAGGATTTGGAACAAAAGTTCTTTAGCAATAGGGTTTGGGTTAAAGTGTGAAAGTAAATATCAGCCCACTTGAAGGGTCAGTCACAATGATGAACAGGGGAAAATATGTAGGAAAGCAGATATCAATAGAGATATTACAAAATCAACAAGTGGGCCAAGGACCTGAACAGACACTTCTCAGAAGAAGACATACAATCAATTAATAAGTACATGAAAAAATTCTCACCTTCTCTAGCAGTCAGAGAAATGCAAATCAAAACCACCCTAAGATACCATCTCACTCCAGTAAGATTGGCAGCCATTAGGATGTCAAACAATAATAAGTGGTGGCAAGGATGTGGGGAAAAGGGTACACTTGTACATTGCTGGTGGGACTGCAAAATGGTGCGGCCATTATGGAAAGCAGTATGGAGAATCCTGGAAAAGCTGGGAATGGAACCACCATTTGACCCAGCTATCGCCCTCCTTGGACTATTCCCTGAGGATCATAAAAGAGAATGCTATAGGGATACTGCCACATCAATGATCATAGCAGCACAATTCACAAAAGCCAGACTGTGGAACCAACCTAGATGCCCTTCAATAGATGAATGGATAAAAAAAATGTGGCATCTATACACAATGGAATATTATGCAGCACTAAAAAATGACAAAATCATGGAATTTGCAGGGAAATGGATGGCATTAGAGCAGATTATGCTAAGTGAAGCTAGCCAATCCTTAAAAAACAAATGCCAAATGTCTTCTTTGATTTAAGGAGAGCAAGTAAGAACTGAACAGAGGGAAAGAGCATGAGGAAAATATTAACATTAAACTGAGACAAGTGATGGGAGGGAAAGGGAGAGAGAAGGGAAATTGCATGGAAACGGAAGGAAACCCTCATCGTTATACGAAATCACATATACAAGGTTGTGAGGGGAAAGGGGGGGAAGGGAGAGAACGGAAGAATAACAGATGAGGTAGAGAGGAAAAATGAAAGGGGAGGGGAGGGGGGATAGTAGGGGATAGGAAAGTCAGCAGAATACAACAGTCACTAATATGGCATTATGTAAACATTGTGAATGTGTAACTGATGTGATTCTGCAATCTGTATTTGGGGTAAAAATGGAAATGCATAACTCACTTGAATCAAATTTATGAAAGATGAAAAAAATAAAAATTTTAAAAAGTACTAAATTGGCTCATCCTAACATTAAAAAAAGAGATATTACAAAATCAGGTAAAGTATAAAGTGAGTGATATGATTAGATATTTTCAACAGGGTTGATTTTGAATATATAATCTTAGGAAGAAACAAATATGTAGTCACCAATAGGATTGATATTTGAGAGCATTAGGCAACCTGAACATGGAAGTAATCCATGTTCACTTTCCATTTAGGCTTTAGTACAATAATAAGTGTGAACTTTGCATTTTGTGTCCAGAATATTACTGTGATAAAATGTATATGTAGATTAGGTGACATCAGTATTTCTTTCACCATTTCTGTGAGTAATATTTTGAAGACATATACATAAGTATTGGTTGTACAAAAAGCTGTACCCTGTGTCTATGTATATACAGATAATTCATGAATAGACCATACTGTGAATAAATAGTATAGCTGGTTCCACTTTAAATAATGGATTGAATTCATATTCACAAAGGAGTGGTCTGAGGCAAAAACCTTCCTGAAATTCAGGGCAACAGAACAATAGGTAAACAAAACGCACAAAGCAGGGTTTCTCCACTGAGACTTTCCTGGTCACACTGATATCTGAGTTTTCCTAGATGCTCGCCTTTCCCTTCAGCTATCCAGTACATAGCCATATCACATAGCTTTGAGGTAGTACATATCTTGGTCACAAAACAATGAGGCAATTCTGGAGAGTGTCCAGAATTCAGGATGTAAACAGAAACTTTGGAAGATAGCAGGTTTTGCCCTTCAATAAGGAAAGCCGCAGTCCATTAATAAATCGGGCAGGATGAATGTTGCGAAGCTTTCTCCTAGACAGGACACATCCATTGATGCATTTTCTTTTCTAATGTCTACAACCACGGACAGAGTGGGATACACAGACATAGAAGCACTCGCCTTGTCAAAGGACTTACTAGAAACAGTCCACGCCAATTCAAACAAACAGCCTTTCTTACATCTTCTCAGAACCTGAGAAAAAAACCATACACACACCTACACCCACAAAGGCACCTCCTTTGTGGAGTGTCCTCTGAATGGTGGGCCATACTATATTCGCCAAAAATGGCCTGTTGTATCTCAAATCTGGTCTCCTTGGCCAACTCTGTGCAGTTGTCAGGAGCCAGCGGTGAACCAATACCTGCTTTCTCAGGAAAGGCCTTTCTTCAGAGCTTTCCTGGCATTTGGCCATCCTCACATCTGTTGGTACTAAGAAAGACTGACTCTGTCCTTGGTAAATTGAAACAAGTGAGACCACAGGGACTGGGACTGCAACTGGCTCTGGGTGCCTCTCTTCCTGGATCCCAAGTTCAGAGAGTTCCATCACCAAGGAAGTGCAGTGAGGTTACTTCCTTCAGGAACTGAATGAGGTCACTGCCTTGGCAACCTCTTTGTCCTAACATTTACTTCTAAGGGTCCCATGAGATGGAGTCTGTCCCTACTTTCTGTCACACTTTCACAAGTTAGAATGGTATATCAACCATTGGCACCTGGGAAGAGCTCTCCACACAGGCCTGATTTGGTCCATCTTCTCTACATTTAGAAGATAGAGGTTGATTCAGACACATCCATTCATCATGATCAGGTTGTTTACCATAAAAGATGACTTTTCCTCTATCAGGTCCTTCATAGCTGCCTACATCTTCTCCAGGGATCATTTCTGCATGGACCTTTGATGTTCTCAGAAGGTGGAAGATCCCCTACATTCCTGTATTGTAAGACTAACTCTGTCCCTCCTCTTTTGTAAAGTTAGATTGAGGGAAGAGTGTATGTTTAGGGTTAATAACATGTTTCATTTGGGTTAGGAATCTCTCTGCCCCATGAATAATGGTATTGGGAACCTGTGATATTTACAAGAATATATAGGTGAAATGTAAGTATGAAAACAGAAATCTAGGTAAGATTCGAAGTCAGAAGGGCATTGGGTCCTTGAGTGGGATTCTTAGGTTTGAATTATGTTCTGCATATATGTCTCCGATAAATTGAAATACAATGGTTTAGGACCTTATACCTTGGATGATTAATTGTCGAAGAGAACATCGAGTCAAAAAGCAATAATCAGTAAGATTAGGAAGATAGTCAGTAGGTTTAGAAATAAAAGTGAGTATAGGATTTAGACCAAAATTTCTTTAGCAATAGGGTCTCGGGTAGACATTGAATGTAAATGTCAGCATATGTGAAGTGTCAGACACAATGATGAACTGCGGAATATATGTAGGAAAGCAGATATCAATAGAGATATAAAGAAATCAGGCAAAGTATAAACTGAGTGATAGAATTAGACATTTTCAACAGCCTTGAAGTTGAATATATAATCTTAGAAAGAAACAAATATGTAGTCACCAATAGGATTTACATTTGAGAGCGTAGGCAACCTGGAAATGGTTGTTTTTAGTAATTCATGCTCACTTTCCATTTAGGCTTTGATACAATCATGAGTGTGACCTTTGTTTTTTGTGTCCAGAATATTACTGTGATAAAAAAAGAAATATATATATATATATATATATATATATATATATATATATATATATATATATATATATACACACACACACACATATATAGATAGATAAGGTGACATGAATATTTCTTCTACCATTTCTGGGAGCAATGTTTTGAAGAGGTATAAATTAGTATTGGGGGAACAAAGAGGTGTACACTGTGTCTATGAATATAGAGATAATGCATTAATAGACCATACTGTGAATAAATAACATACCTGGTTCCAACTTTAATAATGGATTGAATTGAAATGTGAAAATGTACAGGAAATCTTATATTGATATACACACATTTATTCCAACCACTTATACATCTAATGGTAATATTAATGTTATGGTTTATCTTGAAGAGTGTGTGGGTTTAGCTTCAAAATTGATTATGGAAATCGAAAATAATGTGTTTGGAAAGAAGTCTCATGAAAAGACCAGTCAAGTAACATGGAGGAATACATGTGTTCTGAAGCAGAAAGTGATTAAAAGTGAAACAAATTCCTATAATTTTGTGAACTTGTGAATGAAATATATATCCTATGATGTGCAAAAACTGAAGAAATAGTAATGTACCAGTGTTGAATTAAAATGAACGTCAAAATAGACATCATGTCCCCTAGGAATCTATTTGCATTGATGTTAAACTGGGTCAGTTACTGCAGAAATATTAGGATTTGTAAGCACCATTGATTGAAGTTAGTTTTCAGCACTGGGAAACAAATATGTATTTCAGGTAGATGATTATTTCTGAGAATAATCTTGTGAAATGTTGATTATAAATCCACATACATGAACATGAATGAATTTATGGAGTGTATATAAGACACATATATTTCATATTTTATAAAATCTGTAGAGTGTATATATATATATATATATATATATATGTATATATATATATATATATACAAAAAAACCACAAAAATTCATTAAAAAGTATCAATATATATATGCCAATCGTAATTCATCATGTAATATATATCATCCACAGAAGCAAAAATATTTATTTTACTAAACATGGGTTTATGTATAATATTGTTCTAATAGGAAGCTCACCCATAGTTTGAATTTTCAGTTCCAACAGCGTTTAGGAGCACTGATCTCTTCTTACAATTTGTTTCTGCCAAGTCAGCCAACTCATAAAAATATATGTGTGATACCAAGTAGGAATCTATATGTGCATATAAAAAGTACAAGTGCTGAGTAGGCTACAGAGAAAGGGAGACAGGAATTCACATATTTGTTAACTTTAAAAACGCATGGAGAGAGCTGCGGATGTGGCTCAAGTGGTAGCGTGCTCGCCTGGCATGCGTGCGGCATGGGTTCGATTCTCAGCACCACGTGAAAACAAAGATGTTGTGTCCGCCGATAACTAAAAAATAAATATTATAGAATTCTCTCTCTCCTCTCTCACTCTCTCTTTAAAAAAAACACATGGAGGACTATTTCAATTAAAAATTGAGTAGATTTATAAAACCGACCCTTTATCATGCAAGAGGGAAGTCCAACTATACACCATGCTTCCTCTGAACTGCTTGTATTTTCATTCTTTTGGGGTATTTTTCTCCATCATATTAGGATTAGTAGTCAGAGTCTAGTAGGGTATGAGTTAGTGTCAGGGATTCAGTATTTCGAATGGAAAATTGGAAAATGGATCAATGTGTATGCAAATGTGTACTACAAAAAAATTTTCCCACTCTCATTCAGAACAATGCCTTGACATTACCTTCACCCCAAGTAAGACACAATTAGAGGAGAAGAGTTAGAAAATCTTTGAATACATATCTGAAATTGAAAATGCTTAGGGTTCACAACCTTGGAGATTGTAGAGGAGTTTCCAAAAGTAAGGGACAGTGTAAAAACTCTACAAACATGGAGATTTGCCTGCCTAAAGACGTCTGGAGAAACTGCCTTTAGGTTGGGCACTTGAAATATATGTTGCTGTCAGGAGCTTTAGCTTCCTTTCTAGTGAGACCATCAAAGCTGGGTCTTCATCTCTGTGATCTGGAGGACATGGTTTATAATTTTCCAATAAACATGAAGCAGCAGTGCTGAATTCTTGCTTTGTAGGTAATCTGTGGCCACTGGGGGCTAAGTGTCTCCCCATGTGGACTGCGAAGCCATTTCATCATCCTCCACTTTTCATAATGTTTCTTCCTGCTGCACTCGGAGTTTGGTATTTGCTTCACGAAATACAAGGAGTTCAACTGGGACACAGAGCTGCAGCGAGTTCTGTCACGTGTGGTGGATCAGGGTCTGCAGGAGAATGCACCAACAGGGCTTGTATACCACATAGGATGCCCCCTTGACCATAGCAACCTGATTCTGAACATTGCCCTGAAACCTCTCCATATAACAAGTTGCCTTTACATATAAGGGTCTGCTTGCTGCACCATGTCAGTCACAAGCCATTTGGAAGCCAATGGCAGATCCACATGGCCCCACCTCAGATGTTTTATCACACATTTGCTCACTACTGCTCTAGGCCCACTACTCAGCAGGATCCAAATTACTGAGATCTCTGTTTTACACCATTTTCATCAAAATCAGTCAATCAAGGCACTGTCTGGTACACTCGTGATCAGCAACAGGACATCCAAAGGTTCTTCATTGCCACCTGGTCATTGGAATTTCAAAAATTTCATGGTATTTATCTAGCAAATTTTCAATTATGAAGTTGGAAGCACTATGACTTTCAAATCATTCAGGAATCATTCAATGGTGAGGAAGCTCATTTCAATGAAAGCTTTGGAGAACTCTCACAGGCAAGGCTTCCCAAAGAGTGGCCTAAAGGTCACATGAATCCAGGCCCATCGAGGTCTACAATTGAGGTCCATGTGTGTTTTGACTAGCAAATATGGCTTCCAAGTCTTTCAGAATAAAATAATGTGATATCCTGGCTGAGATTCCCAGTGCTCTGTGGAAAGCCACCCTAGGACTAGATCTCAGTTTCCAACGGAGACTCTCATGCGTGGCCTCCTAAATTCCCCACACAATTCATGGCAATACTTCTTTGATGATTGATCCAGAACTCAGTGTTTAAGGGGAATGACACCAGAGTTCAAGCCCAGGTGGATCCAGTCATCTCTTCCAACTGCCACATGAATGACTACAATTAAAACCAAAACATTCCCACATGGTCCTTACCTTCTTCCATATAGACACTCATCATTACCTCTGGCTAGAGTTTTTCATGTGGGACGCATCCCAAGAGAGTGTCCAAAATAATCTTCCTTGCCCCTCATTTGCCTAAAGTCAGGGTGGCATCGTCACCCTTCCTGTGAACCTGGAGTGATCCAATAGGCCTGCCATGAATACTGCTCTGCTTCTTCAATTTGAGTCCTACTGACTCTCAGGGATAGATTCTTTAAGTGATTTGGAGTCACAAGAAAACACAAGCACCTCTGCAGTTCTTCAAAGAACTCATTTGACTTAAAGGATCCCTATTCTCACTTGACAGAGGTCAGAATCCTAACAGAGGAAGGCAAGAGACTGATCAACAATGACAGATTTTTGGCCATTTTGGTTTTGATTGCACACATGGGATCGATCCTTAGATCCATCATGTGCTGAGAATCTAAGCCACAACCTCATACAGGGCGAAGAGGCTGATTTAGACACATCCTTTTACAAGCAATTAAGCAAAGAACCACAGGTGATGCCCATTCATTTCCATTTGAAAATTGTTTTCTTCAGTCTTCACAAAGGGGTGGCCTGAGGCAAAGACCTTCCCGACATTCAGGACAACAGAACCATAGGTAAGCAAATGAACCAAAGCAGGATTTCTCCACTGAAAATTTACTGGTCACACTGATATCTGAGTTTTCTAAGATGTTCCCATTCTCTACAGCTATCAAGTATATAGACATGTCTCAGTGCTTGGAGGTGGTACATATCTTGGAAACAAAACCATGAGCCTATTCTGGAGAGTGGCCAGAATTCAGGAAGAAAACAGGAACTTAGGAATTTAGTAGGTGTTGCCCATCCATAAGGCAAACCACAGTCCATTCTTTAATTAGGCAGGATGAATGCTGGGAAGTTTTCTACTAGACAGGACACATCCTTTGATGCCTTCTCTTTTCTAATGTCTACAACCACGGACACAGTGGGATACTCAGACATAGAAACACTAGCCTTGTCAAACGACTTACTAGAAACAGGCCACTCCAACCCAAACAAACAGCCTTTCCTACCTATTCTCAGAACATGAGAGAAAACCACAAACTCACTCCACACCCACAAAGGCACCTCCTTAACCCAAGTAGGTCTGTGACTATCCGGAGTGTCCTCTAACTGGTGGGCCATACTATGTTCCCCTGAAATGGCCTGCCCTTTCTCAGATCTGGTCTCCTTTGCCAACTCTGTGAAGTTGTCAGGAGCCAGTGGTGAACCAATACCTGCTTTCTCAGGAAAGGCCCCTCTTCAGAGATCTTCTGCCATTTGACAATGCTCATATCAGTCGGTACCAAGGAAGACTGACTCTGTCCTTGGTAAATCCAAACAAGTGAGACCACTGGGACTGGGACTGGGACTGGCTCTGGGTTCCTGGCTTCCTGCATCACAATTTCAGATTTTTTGATGACCAAGGAAGAGAGGTGAGGTCACTTCTTTCAGGAACTGAATGAGGTCACTAAATTGGCCACCACTTTGTCCTAACAGTTGCTTCGAAAGGTCCCATGAAATGGAGGCTGCCCCTACATCCTTTGACACTTTCACAAGTTAGAATGGTATATCAACCATAGGCACCTGGAAACAGCTCTCCACACAGGCATGGTTTGATCAGTTCTCTACATTAAGAAAGGAGAGGCTGATTCAAACACATCTCTTCATACTGTCCCGGTTGTTTGCCATGGAATATGACTTTTTCCCTCTTAGGTCCTTCATAGCTGCCTGCAACTTCTTAAGGGTATAATTTCTGCATGGTCCTTTTATGTTCTCAGCAGGTGGAAGAGCCCCTACATTACTGTATTGTAAGACAAACTCTGTCTCGGCTCTTCTGTAAAGTTAGTTTGAGGGAACAATGTATGGTTAGGCTTAATAACATGTTTGATTTGAATTAGGAATCATTCTGCTTAATGAATAATGGTATTGGGAACTTGCGATATTTACAAGAATATATTGGTGAAATATAAGTTTGAAAACAGAAATCTAGATAAGATTTGAATCCAGGAAGGGCATTGGGCTGTTGATTGGGATACTTAGCTTTGAATTATGTTCTGCAAAGATGTCTCAGATAAATCAATATACAATGGCATAGGACCTTGTACCTTGGATGATTGATTGTCGAAGTGATCATCCAGTCAAAAAGGGATAGTCTTTAGGATTAGGAAGATAGTCGGTCTGTTAGAAAAAAGAGTAATATAGGATTTGGACCAAAAGTTCTTTAGCAATAGGGTTTCGGATAGAGAGTGAATGTAAATGTCAGCACATGTGAAGAGTCAGTCACAATGATGAACTGGGGAAAATATGTAGGAAAGCAGATATCAATAGACATTAGGAAATCAGACAAAATATAAAGTGACTGATAGGATTAGTCATTTTCAAGAGGGTTGAGGTTGAATATATTATCTTAAGAAGAAACAAATATGTAGTCACCAATAGGATTGATTTGAGAGCATTAGGCAACCTGGACATGGATGTGTTTAGTAATCCATGCTCACTTTCCATTAGGCTTTGGTGAAAGGTTAATAAAATAGGTACTTGTTACTTACTGTTTTTCTGTATGCTTAACAAAACACTGTTGAAGTCTTGAGGACTGTTTGCTAATCTTGTTTCCAGAATGTGCTGTCCCCAACTGCCAAACTGCAAATGTATACCCTCACCCGTTTGCACGCAAACCACCCACTTGCCCTGACCAATCAATAAACTTCCCTCCCTGCCCTCTCCAAGGAAAGCATATAAGCTCTGCTTAAGCTGTTCTCATTGCTCTCTGCTCTATTCAAGTGAGCTCTGAGCCCCAGAATGCTGGACCCATAATAAACCATTTACTGTTGAAGGAGACATTCTCTTGGTGGTCGCTTCCTCCGATGCTTGCCCGACCTTTACATCTGGAGGCACCAGCAAGATCCGACAGCGGCGGATGAAAGATCCCCAAGGGGCTCCTTTCAGGGTAAGTAAGGCAACTCTTTTTGGTTTTAGGTTTCAGGTTAGGGCTTGGCAAAATGGCTATGGGTGATGAGCGTGAGCTCTCTCTGACAGAGGCTGACATACGTGTCACAGAGCCACAGGCCACGTCCCTGGGGGATGCCCCAGAGGACTCAGGAAATCGAGGAACAATAGTCTCCTTGACTCAGTGATATTTTGCTTCGGATTCGGTATTGCCAGCCCATCAGGTTTTGCGGGCTACTCAGGCCTGGCCTCAGTATTGGACGTCCAATGCCTGACTTTATTGTCTTGTCTTGTCAGTGTAGTGTGTCGTTGCTTTCACTGTTTGTGTATCTCTCATTTTGGGACAGAGCACTTCAACACCTCTCTTCCTGACCCTTGATCACTGGAACAAAGTCCGCTTATGGGCCCAGAATCTTTCTTTTTCAGTAAATCGCTGGACCTGGCAGACCCTCTGTGCCTCAGAATGACCCACCTTTGGAGTTGGATAGCCCCTAGAAACATCTACGTCCCACTAATTCGAAAAGTCAGAGATTTTGTATTTCAACCGGGGCCACATGGACATCCAGATCAACAGCCATATATCTCAACTTTGCAGGACCTCTGCAAATCTCCTCCTCCATGGGTGAAGCTTTTCCTTGTCTCTGCCCCAGCTCCTACTCCTTCCACCATGATTCTATCTCTCAAACCCTCTGCTCCTCCTCCTCCACCCTCTCTTCTCCCTGAGTCTCAAGACTCTACTGGACTCTCCTCGCCTTCTTATCCGCTGCCCTCGTCCACCAACCCCCAACAACCTCTAAGTGATTCCCCTGCTGCTGACTCAGCCTCTCCGCCACTGGAGGAAGCTAGGCCAGCCCAGCGCCCACCAAATGACTCCCCCTTGTCACACACACAGCCCCTCCTTCCCTGGAGGAAGCTGGCCTGGCAAAAAGAACTCAAAGAACTCCCTGGCATTTTCAAACCTGCCTACTTGGGATGACTGCCAACAAATCCTAGGGATTCTCTTCATGACAGAGAAATGAGAGAGAAACTTCCTGGAAGCTAGAAAAAAAAATAGCCTCGGACCAGATGGGTGACCAACACAACTTCCCAACATAATCAAAGCCGGCTTCCCCTTGAACTTACCCAACTGGGACCCCGACACCTTTGAAGGTAGGGAGCATCTGTCCACTTATTGCCGGGCCCTAATAGTGGGTTTCCAACCGGCCGCTAGGCAACCAAATAATTTGGCCAAGGTAAGAGAGATTATTCAAGGGCCTGATGAACATCCCTCTATGTTTCTAGAGAGAATTATGGAGGCATATAGGAGATATACTCCTTTCGATCTTCAGGCAGAGGATCAAAAGGCATATGCCATGATGGCCTTCATTGGGCAAGCTGATCTGGATATTAAAAGAAAGTTACAATACTTAGATGGATTACAAGATATGACTTTGAGAGATTTAGTCAGAGTAGCCGAGAAAGTATCCTATAAGAGAGAAACAGAGAGAACGAAAGGGAGCAAAGGGAGGATGAGAGATGAAAAAGACAGATTAAGGTATTAACTAATGTCCTGGTCACAACAATAAATAGGCCAGAAATTAAGAAACAGGGAGACAAGAAGTGATACCTGGGTCCCCTCCAGAAGCCACCGTTGGCCTCAGATCAATGTGCCTACTGTAAAGAAAAAGGACACTGAGCCAAAGAGTGCCCTAGAAAGAGAAAGCCACGCCAGACAGCCTTTCTGACTCTGGAGGTTGACTAAGAATGTCGGGGCTCAGATCCCTTCCCCGAGCTCAGGGTAACTTTTGAAGTGAAGGGGACCCCATAAACTTTGAAGTGGATACAGCAGCAGTATACTCAGCCCTTAAGGCCCCACTGGGCCCTCTATCAAATAAAAGATCTCTAGTTCAAAGGGCTAACAGCAGTAAATATCAGACTTAGACAACTAAGAGGACCATGGACATGGGGAAAGACAAAATCCAACATTCCTTCCTAGTAATCCCAGAATGCCTGGCCCCATTGATGGGCAGAGATCTGCTCAGTAAGCTCCGGGCCAAAACAACTTTTAACCCCGAAGGCCCCAAAATGAAATTTCTAAATCCTTTATTAAAAACTCCTATAGTCATGGCTTTATAAATGTCAGTCGAAGATGAACATCCACTTTTCACACACCCCAAGACTGATCAAACAGGCAAGCTACCCCAGAAATGGATAACAGATTACCCAGATGCCTGGGCAAAATTGT
Organism: Callospermophilus lateralis; assembly: GCF_048772815.1. Classification (NCBI taxonomy): domain Eukaryota; kingdom Metazoa; phylum Chordata; class Mammalia; order Rodentia; family Sciuridae; genus Callospermophilus; species Callospermophilus lateralis. Next base: position 203,688 of record NW_027514396.1, on the reverse strand, counting down.
TGGGTTAGGCCTAGCCATGAAACAACCTCCAAGAACAGTGGAGTTAAAAACCTCAGCCTCCCCAATCAATGTCAAACAACATCCTCTGAGCAAAAAAGGTAAAGATGGGATAAGGCCCCATATTCAGAAATATCTGGCCTTAGGGTCCTAAGGCCCTGTCAATCGGCCTGGAACACTCCCCTGCTACCGGTAAAAAATCCAGGAACTGGGGACTATCCCCCATACAAGACCTAAGAGAGATCAACAACAGAGTGCAGGAAATTCACCCCATGGTAAATAATTCATACAATCTGCTTATCACTCTGAACCCTGAGTAGAAATGGTATGGACATAAAGATGCTATCTATTGCATGCCTCTGCATAAAGACAGTCAGTTGCTGTTTGCTTTTGAGTGGGTAGACCCAGAAACTGGAACGTATGGTAAACTAACATGGACTAGACTCCCACAGGGGTTCAAAAACTCCCCCACTCTCTTTGATGAAGCCCTCCACAGAGATGTCAACAACTTCAGACCTATGCACCCTGAAGTCACCCAGCTTCAATACGTGGATGACCTGCTACTGCAGCCAACACCAAGGAAAACTGTGAGTCTGGGAACCAAGCACTATTATATAAGCTTGCTCAACTCGGGTATAGAGCTTCTTCCAAAAAACCCCAAATTTGCCAGCAAGAAGTAGTCTTCCTGGGCTATTCCCTTAGGGGTGGTAAACGATGGCTCACTGAGCCCAGAAAACAAACGGTTGTGCAGATACACCCCCCCCCCCCAGCAGCAGACAACACAGAGAGTTTCTTGGGACTACTGGGTTTTGCAGGTTATGGATTCCTGTGTTTTGTGTCCTTAACTTCTCCTTTATACCCGCTGTTAAAGGGAGATGCCCAATTCCAATGGACCCCTGAGCACCAGCAAGCTTTTGATAACATCTAACAACACTGGCACTGAACTCCTCAAGTTCACTGAGCCAAGCCTGCAATTTCAGAAATCCCTACACTACGTTAAAAATGTACATCAATTCACACACCTTGGTTCAAAGAAACTGCAGGCATTCCTGAAGGATCAAGAACAGAGTTTTCCACTAACCGACTCACAGCGAAAGGACATAACTGAACGGGTAACAAAACCCTGTCCGTTCTGTCAATAGGTTAATGCTTACCCTTCCAAGCTTCCTGCAAAATGGCACCTATGAACAACCAGACCAGGACAATTCTGGGAAGTGGACTTTACTGAAATTAAGCCAGCGAGGTATGGACTTCAATATCTCCTAGTGTTTGTAGATATATTTTCAGGATGGATTGAAGCCTTCCACACAAAAAAAGGCACAAATGGTGGTAAAAAATCCTGAAAGATATTTTTCCATGATACGGCCTACCTAAGGGTATATTGTCTGATAATGGACCGGCGTTCATGGCCCAGGTAAGTAAGGTGTTAGCCAGGACCCTGGGAATAAATTGGAAGTTACATTGTGCTTATAGACCCCAGAGCTCAGGACAGGTTAAAAAAAATTAATAGAACCATTAAAGAGACCTTAACGAAATTAAGCTTAGAGAGGGCATCAAAGGTTGGACTATGCTCCTGCCTTATGCACTGTTTCATGCAAGAAATACTCCCTCTGTTTCTTTGAGTAACCTCAGCTCCTATGAAATTCTCTATGGGGCCCCTCCTCCAGTAAGGACCTAACCCCAACTCTAAGACCTACCGATCCCTTCCACACCCCCTTGCTTGACAAACTTAAAGCTCTTGAAAGAACTCAGCGATACCTGTCAAACCAGCTGGCCACTGCCTACCAACCTGGTGAAGAGGAGACTCCACATCGATATCAAATAAGAGACTTCGTCTACATAAGATGACTTCAGGTGTCATCCCTGGAACCCCGATGGACAGGACCATACCAGGTGCTACTTATAAAACCTACAGTGGTAAAGGTAGATGGAATCACTTCCTGGATCCTAATTCTCATCTCAAGCCTGCGCCCTGTCCAGACTCTGGCTTGAAAGTGGAAAAGACTGGTAACCCTTTCAAATTGCATATTGTCCATGTGGATAAGGCTATAGACTCTCCCCTTGGCCACCACTAGTCCTAACCATCATCAGCCCATTCAGCAGCGATGGCTGATCACAAATCCTATTAGACAAGAAGAATGGTCTGTCTTGCATACAGCCCCCTTAGGGACCTGGTGGCCATCTCTCCACCCAGATATTTGTCAGCTGAGTATACGTCTTTCCAATTGGGATATCTCTGATGAAGAGGATCCCATTAAAATTTCATTAAATTTCTTCCGTACCATAGATAATGGAAACAAACATTATGGATGTAGGGACATGCAAGTCTGATGCAGGTTGGCTAGCCTAGATTACTATGTTTGCCCGGTGGACTATCAAAGCCACAAACAACCACGGCTGTGTGGGGGAAAAGCCGTCTTCTTCCGTAAGTCATGGGGATGTGAGCATACAGGGGCTGCCTGGTGGAACCCAAACTCCTCATCAAATTCAGTTCACAGCATTGGCCATATTACCAATTAGACAACCAAAACCGATGGCCCGCAGAGGGGTGTCTAGATCCTCAAATTCTGTGTGACTTTTTCAACTTCGGCAAGTGCTCAAAAGGATGGAAGAAAATTCCCCTATGTGTATGCCTTTTCCCTCCTTTGCTCACATCATGAACTATGTTTCTCCAATAGATCCTTCTGCTCCAGACTCTCTGCTGTCACTCTCACATCAACAACCTGATTTCTCCCCTCCAATTACTAGATCAAAAACCCAAACCTCCGCTGGTTCTCAGACCATTGCCCCCTTGCTGAGGTAGCAGGTACTGAGGTACCCTTCCACCCACTCACTCCTCTCTTCTCCTGTCAGTGCCCACACCGGGTCCCACCAGGTCCTCTTACCAGCTAACCCAAAGCTCAAACCAGCTGAGGAGTGCCCTCAGACGCCTATCCAAGTTGTAATGAAAATGGCCTTTAAAGTTGCTTTGTCATCACTAAAAACAGGTTACTAAGAATTTAATGTCCCTCACAGGCTTTTTGGGATACTCACTCCTGTCTTCCCATCTGCTCTACCTGTTCTACTGCTCACGTTTTGTTGCCAGGAAAATTCCAAACCCTTTTCCCATTATTCTTTTATATCTCTTTTTCCTCATTCTCAGAACCACAGAACTGCTCTCACCCCCCGCCTTCCCCGTCTTCCCCTCTGTACCAGGCCCACAGAAAAATCTGAAATGGCCTTCTCCAGAAGTCTTCATCGTGGCTGACTTTAGGACTTTCAGCAACAAAGTCCCTATAAAAGAGTTCAGTGTACATAAACTTCCTCTTTTCGTGTTGCTCTGTTATACTTGGCCACTGGCTGGAAAAATCAGCACTTCTAAGCTAGACACCCCCTTACTAGTTTTTCACAAAATATGTGAACAAGGCCTCTGGCCTTGAGCTCAGGCTTCCAGAGATGGCTATATTTCCAAGATAAAGAAGTTACCAACTGGGCTCCATGGTAACAGCTGGCAGGGAGAAAATAAAAGAGAAGAAAAAAGCTCTCCCCCTCCCAGATGTCCTTAAAAAGTTATCTTTCCCAGAGAAGAGGAAAATAAAAACAGAACCAAAAACTGCTTTTTGTGAACTTCTGCAGACTGTAAATTTCTGAGTCTTTTCTCTTACATGTTGGGTACAAAATTCTGAAACTACCTAAACTTGGGATTCAGGGGATTAATTGATTACAATAGAAGCAATGCCCTCTATATCCGGTTGCAACCAAATAGGACTGTTTCCCTGTCTTTGGTGCTATCTTAGGTGCCTTGCCTTGTCCATACCTACAACAGTATAATTCTATATACTTAAACATTGTTTATTCATAGAATTATCAACAGATGTGATTTATTATGTAATGGTGCAGATGTTTCCCCGAGTGCTCTATCATGAGGCAGGATCATTTAAATTTCAAATAGGGGGGCATACAACCCGGTTCTGCTGGCAACCTGTATCTTGCACTTTAGCCATCCTATGAGGAATAGTAGTTGCTGCAGAGGTTGGCACAGGTACCACTGCCCTAATCCATGGGACACAACAAATGACCCAATTAGAAGCAGCAATACACCAAAACTTAAAGATATTAAAAAACCACCATCACAGCTTTACAAGAATCTTTAACCTCTCTCTCTGAAGTTGTTTTACAGAACAGGCGAGGGTTCGACCTCCTCTTCATGAGAGAAGGGGCCTTTGTCCGGCATTGAGGGAAGAATGTTGTTATTATGCCTACCATACTGGAGTTGTAAAAGAATCTATGATTAAATTAAGAAGAAGCATTGAAGAGCATCAACAAGAGAGAGAGGCCAAAAAGGGTGGTTTGAGTCTTGGTTCACAGAGTCCCCCTGGTTAACTACGCTTTTATCAGCCCTGGCCGGTCCCTTAATAATCCTCACATTATTGCTAACTGTAGGACCCTGTTTGCTCAACCGTGTAATTTCCTTTCTCCAAGCTCAAATTGGACAAGTTAAACTTATGGTAATCAGAAATCAATATACCACACTAGCAGACATAAAATGTGACATCCCCAATGATCACTATTATGATTTAATGTAACCAAAAGAAAGTGGGGAATGAAAGGTAAATAAAATAGGTAATTGTCACTTCCAGTTTTATGTTATGCTTAACAAAACACTGTTGATATCTTGAGAACTGTTTGCTAATCTTGTTCCCTGAATGTGCTGTACCAACTGCAAAACTGCAGAATGTACTCCCTCACCCATTTGCACGCAAACTACCCACTCGCCCTGACCCATCAATAATCTTCCCTCCCTGCCCTCTCCAAGGAAAGTATATAAGCTCTGCTTAAGCTGTTCTCAGGGCTCTCTCCTCTATTCAAGGGAGCTCTGAGCCCCAGCATGCTGGACCCCCATAAACTTTTGGCTGTTGCATTAGACAGTCCCTGGTAGTCTCTTCCTCCGATGCTCGCCTGACATTTACATTGGTAAAATAATAAGTGTGACCATTGCTTCTGTGTCCAAATGTACAAATTAATATTGGGGGTACAAATAGGTGTACCCTGTGATATGAATATAGAGATAATGCATGAATAGGCAATACTGTGAATAAATAATAAAATGGGTTCCAAATTTAATAATGGATTCAATTGAGATCTGAAAATATACAGGAAATCTTATATTGATACACATACATTCATTCCAACCAGTTATACATCTAAACGTTATATTAGGATTATGGTTTGTCATGAAAAGTGTGTGAGTTTTGCTTCAAAACTGATTATGAAAGTTGAAAATAATGTGTTTGGAAAGAAGTCTCATGGAAAGACCAGACAAGAAACCTGGAGGAATCCATGTGTTCTGAAGCAGGAAGTTATTGAAAGTGAAACAAATGCCTATAAGTTTGCTAATTTGTGGATGAAATATATATCCTATGATGTGCATAAATTGAAGAAATAATAATGTACCAGTGTTGAATAAAAATGAACGTCCAAATACACATCATGTCCCATAGTAATCTACTTGCATTGATGTTAAACTGGGTCAGTTACTGTACAAATATTAATATTTGTATGCAACATTAACTGAAGTTAGTTTTCAGTACTGGAAACAAATATGTATTTCATGTGGATGAATATTTCTGAGAATAATCTTGTGAATACTTGATTATAAATCCATATACATGAACATGAATGAGTTTAGGGAGTGTATATAAGACACATATATTTCATATTTTGAAAAATCTGGAGAATATATATATATATATATATATATATATATATATATATATATATATATATATATACAAAAAAACACGCTCAGAGACATTACATTACCAATATATATGCCAATCGAAATTTATCATGAAATATATATCATCAACAGATGCAAAAATATTTCTTTTACTGAACATGGATTTATGTTCAATGTTGTTCAACTAGGAAGCTCACCCATAGGTTGAATTTTAAGATCCAACAGGGTTTAGGAGGAGTGATCTCTTCTCATAATTTGTATCTGCCAAGTCAGCCACCTCACAAGAATGTACATGTGATACCAGGTAGGATTCTATATGTGCATATAAAATTACATGTTCTGAATAGGCTACAGAGAAAGGGAGACAGGAATTTATATATTTATTAACTTTAAAAACACAAGGAGAACTATTTCAATTAAAAATTAACTAGATTTATAACACCTACCCTTCATAATGCAAATGGCAAGTCCAACTATACACCATGCCTTTTTGAACTGCTTGTATTTCTATTCTGTTTGGGTTAGTTTTCTCCATCATATTAGGATTAGCAGTCAGAGTCTAGTAGTTTATGAGTTACTGTCAGGGATTAAGTATTTTGAATGGAAAATTGGAAAATGAATCTAATGTGTATGCATATATGTGCTACACAAAAATCTTCCCACTCTCATCCACAACAATGCCTTGACATTAACTTCGTCCCAAGTAAGACACAATTAGAGGAGAAAAGTTAGAAAATCTGTGAATGCATATGTGGAATGGAATATACTCAGGAGTTCACAACCTTGGAAGTGGTAGAGCAGTTTCCAAAAGTAAGGCACATGGTAAACACTCCACAAACATGGAGCTCTGCTGGCCTAAAGACTTCTTGATAAACTGCCTCTGAGGTTGGGCACTTGAAATATATGTTGTTGTCAGTAGCTTTAGCTTACTTTCTAGTGAGACCATCAAAGCTGGGTCTGCATCTATGTGACCTGGAGGACATTGTTTCTAATTTTCCAATGAACATGAGGCAGCAGTGCGAATACTCTCTTTGTAGTTAAACTATGGCCACTGGGAGCTAAGTGACTCACCGTGTGAACTGTGAAGCCATTTGGTCCTCCTCCACTTTTCGTGGTGGTTCTTGCTGCTGCACTGGGACTTTGGTATTTTCTTCATGAAATACAAGGAGATCAACTGGGACACAGTGCTGGAGGGAGTTCTGTCACATGTGGAGCTCACGGTCTGCATGTGAATGCACCAACCAGGATTTTATCCCACATGGGTTGCCCCTTTGTCCATAGCAACCTGATTCTGAACATTGCCTTGAAATCTCCCTATATAAAAAGATGCCTTTACATGGAAGGTTCTCCTGGCTGTACCATGTCAGTCACAAGCCATTTGGAAGCAAATGGCAGATCCACATAGCCCCACCACACATATTTTATCACACACCTTCACACCACTGCTCTAGGCCCACTAATTTGCAGGTTCCAACTTACTGGCATCTCTGTTCTACACAATATTCATGAAACCCAGTCAGTCAAGGCACTGTCTGATACACTCATGATCAGCAATAGGACATCCAAAGATTCTCCAGTGCCACCTGGTAATGGGAATTTCAAAAATTTCATGGTGTTTATCTAGCCATTTTTCGAGGATGAAGTTGGAGGAACGTTGGGTTTCAAAAACCATTCAATGTTGAGGAAGCTCATTTCAATGAAACTCTGGAGAACTCTCATAGGCAAGGCCTCCCAAAGAGTGGACAAAAGGTCACATGAAGCCAGTCCAATTGAAGTCTACAATGTGAGGTACATGTGTGTTTTAACTCTCAACTATGGCTGCCAAGACTTTAAGAAGAAAATCATGGATTATCTTGGCTGAGATTCCCAGTGCTCTGTGGCCTTGATCTAAGTTTATAAGGGCTACTTTCATGCGTGGCCTCCTAAAATCCCAACAAAACTCATGGCAATTCTTCTCTGAGGTCAGTTCCAGAACTCAGTCTCTATGTGGATTCACACCAGAGTTCAAGCCCAGGTAGACCCAGTGATTTCTTCCAATCGCCACACAAATGACCAAAATTTAAACGAAAACACTCCCATATGGCCCTCATCTTTTCCACATAGACACTCATCATAACCTCTAGCTGGAGGTTTCTATGAGGGGCGCTGGACAAGACAGTGTCCAAAATAAGCTCCCTTGCCCGTCATTTGCCTAAAGTCAGGGTGGCCTGGAAACCCTTCCTGTGAACCAGGAGTGATCAAATAGGCCTACCATTATTACTGTTCCACTTCTCCAATTTGAGGCCTACTGACTGTGGGGTTTAGATTCTTCATGTGGATTGGGGTCATGAGAAAACCCAAGCACCAATGGGCTAGACTCTGAAGGGCTTTGAAGAACACATTTGACCCAAAGATTCCTATTCTCACCTTATGGAGGTCAGGAAACTTACAGAGGAAGGCGAGAGACTTCATCCATAATGAATGCTCTTTTGGCCATTTTGGTTTTGGATGCACACATGGCATCTTTCTTTAGATCCATCAGGTGCTGAGAATCTAAGCCACAGCCTCACACAGGGCCAACAGGCTGATTCAGACACATCCCTTTCGAAATCAATTACTCAAAGAGGGACAGGTGATTCCCATTCATTTGCATTAGAGAACTGTTTTATTCAGGCTTCACAACAGGGTGGCCTTGGCAAAGACCTTCCTGACATTTAGTGCTATAGAACAATAGGTAAGCAAAAGTCCCAAAGCAGGGTTTCTCCACTGAGACTTTTCCTGGTAACACTGATATCTGAGTTTTCTGAGATTCTCGCCATTCCCTTCAGCTATCCAGTACATGGCCAAGTCACAGAGCTTGGAGGTGGTACCTATCTTGGTCACAAAATCATGAGCCTATTCTGGAGAGTGGCCAGAATTCAGGAAGAAAACAGGAACTTAGGAAGATTGCAGGTCTTGCCCACAAATAAGGCAATCCACTGTCCTTTTATAAATTGGGCAGCGTGAATGTTGGGAAGCTTTCTCCTAGACAGGACACATCCATTGTTGCATTTTCTTTTGTAATGTCTACACCCACGGACAAAGTGGGATACACAGACATAGAAACACTTGCCTTGTCAAATGACTTAATAGAAACAGTCCACTCCAAAACAAACAAGCCAACTTTCCTACGTATTCTCAGAACATGAGACAAAACCACAAACCCACACTCATTCCCACAAATGCACCTCCTTCCCCCAAGAAGGTCTGTTACTAACCGGAGTGTCCTCTGCCTGGTGAGCCATTCTTTGTTCACCCGAAATGGCCTGTCTGTTCTCAAATCTGGACTCCTTGGCCCACTCTGTGAAGTTCTCAGGAGCCAGCTTTGAGCCGCCACTACCTGCTTTCTCAGGAAAGACACCTCTTCAGATTTTTTCTGGCATTTGGCCATCTTCACATCTGTAGGTACCAAGAAAGACTGACTCTTTCCATGATAAATCCAAACAAGTGAGATCTCTGTGACTGTTACTGGGCCTGGCCCTGGGTGCCTGGTTTCCGGGATCCCAAGTTCAGAGAGTTCCATCCCAAAGAAGTGAGGTAGGTCACTTCCTTCATGAACTGAATGAGCTCACAGCCTTGGCAAACACTTTGTCCTAACAGTTTCTTCCTAGGGTCCCATGAGATGGAGGCTGCCCCTACTTCCTGTGACACTTTCACAAGTTAGAATGATATATCAACCATAGGTACTCGGGGAGAGATCTCCACACAGGCTTGGTTTTGTCCATTTTGTCTACATTAAAATGCAAGAGGCTTATTCAGACACATCTCTTCATCCTGACAAGGTTATTTGCCATGGAAAATGACTTTTGGTCTCTCAGGTCCTTCATAGCATTCTATATCTTCTTCAGGGATAATTTCTGCATGGATCTTTGAGATTCTCAGCAGGTGGAAGATCCCCTATATTCCTGTATTGTAAGACCAACTCTATCCCTGCACTGCTGTAAAGTTAGATTGAGGGAACAGTGTATGGTTAGTGTTAATATCATGTTCTATTTGGGTTAGGAATCATTCTGCTGGATGAATAATGGTATTGGGAACCTGAGATATTTACAAGAATATATAGGTGAAATATAAGTATGGAAACAGAAATCTAGGGAAGACTTGAAGCCAAGTAGGACATTGGGCCCTTGAGTAGCATACTTTGCTTTGAATTATATTCTGCACAGATGTCTCAGATAAATCGATATACAAAGAAATAGGATCTTATACACTGGATGATTGAATAACATACAGAATATCCAATAAAAAAGGGATAGTCTGTAGGATTAGCAAGATAGTCAGTAGATTTAGAAAGAAGAGTTAGTATAGCATTTGTACCAAAAGTTCTTTACAAATAAGGTTTCGGGTAGAGAGTGAATGTAAATGTCAGCACAATGACGAATTGGGGAAAATATGTAGGAAAGCAGATATAAATAGAGACATTAGGAAGTCAGTAAAAGTATAAAGTGTGTAATTTGTTTAGACATTTTCAACGGTTTGAGTCTGAATATATAATCTTAGGCAGAAACTAATATGTTGTCACAAATTGGATTGACTTTTGAGAGCATTAGGTAACCAGGACATGGATGTTTTTATTAATCCATGCTCACTTTTTATTTAGGCTTTGGTAAAATCATAAGTGTGACCTTTGCATTTTGTGTCCAGAATATTATTGTGATAAAATGTATATGTAGATCAGGTGACATGAGTATTCCTTCCACCATTTCTGGGAGCACTATTTTGAAGAAATATAAATTAGTATTGGGGGTACAAAGGGGTATACCCTGTGTCATAGAATATATTGATAATGCATCAATTGACCATCATGTGAATAAATAATATAACTGGTTCCACTTTAAATAATGGATTGAATTGATATCTGAAAATATAAAAGAAATCTCATATTGATATACAATCATTCACTGCAACCAGTTATACATCTAATGGTAATATTATGGTTGTGGTTTATCCTGAAAGGTGTGTGAGTTTTGTTTCAAAAGTGATTATGGAAATCAAAAATAATGTGTTTGGAAAGAAGTCTCATGAAAAGAATAGTCAAGAAACCTGTAAGAATACATGTGTTCTCAAGCAGGAAGTGATTGAACATTATATATCATACTATATATAATGTGCATAAACTGCAGAAATAGTAATGTACCGGTGATGAATAAAAATGAACATCAAAATACACATCATGTCCCATAGGAATCTACTTGCATTGATGTTAATCTGGGTCAGTTACTGTAGAAATATTAGGATTTTTATGCACCATTCACGGAAGTTACTTTTCAGTACTAGGAAAAAAGTATGTATTTAAGTTGGATGAATATTTCTGAGAACAATCTTGTGAAAATTTGATTATAAATCCACATAAATCACAAAAAATTATGAACACAAAAGTCACATGGACATTAAAATGTAGCAATATATATGCCAATTTAAATCCATCTTGAAATATATATCATCCACTGATCCAAAACTATTTATTTAATGAACTTGAATTTATGTATAATGTTGTTCAGCTAGGAAGCTCCCCCATAGATTGAATTTTCTGTTCCAACAGTGTTTAGGAGGAGTGATCTCCTAAATGTGTATGCAAATATGTGCTACACAAAAATCTTCCCACTCTCATCCAGAACAATGCCTTGATATTACCTTCACCCCAAGTAAAACACAGTTGGAGGACAAGAGTTAGAAAATCTGTGAATACATATCTGGAATGTAAAATGGTCAGGAGTTCACAACCTTGCAGGTTGTAGAGGAGTTTCCAAAAGTAAAGGACAGGCTTGATAGACCCAACCTGATCTTTTATTAGAATTGGGAGCCATCTTGCCAGAAAGCCATGAAAAGATAATTTGGGCTTTACTATAAATTACTGCAAATTCTGAACCTGCTTGGAATGCGTGCCCGTGCCTTGAACTCATCCATGCCTGGCTCTCTGACCAGATAACAGTGCTCTCTGAAACATTAGTGACACCTAATAAATATTGGCCTTCCCAAGCCAGACAACGACCCTCTCTGAGTCTCTAATGGTCCTCATAATTTCTGATGTTGGGGCCAGCAAAAAAAATGTAAACTACCATTAGTGTGATGCTTTCAAAGTTCTGTTATCTGTAACCCCCTTTTTGTGTAACTTTCTGGGCTATATAGCTGGGCTGTAGGAAAGGTGGTGTTGCTGTCTTGTTCCCGCCATTTTTGGAGGGAGAGGCAGCCTGGCCGGTTTTAATAATAAGCTTGCCTTAATTTGATTTTAATTGGAGTCAGTGGTCTTTTCTTGCATCCTAGTCCAACATTTTGGAGTTCCCCAGTGAGATGACCCTGCCCGACCAGATCACAAGGCCAGACTGCTGAAAATTCTGAAGCTGGCCTTCCCTCCAGGGCTACGGGCTGGGGAGCCACTCTAGGGGGTGCACAACTTGAGATGTTCCAAGGCCTTGGAGTGAGCCGTCGGTCTGGGGAGCACTGCAGTGAACCACCGCACTGAAACTATTAGCAAGCACCTGGTGGAGGAGGCCTCCATAGGTAAGTGGCACCTTGATAACATCTTAAATCTGGTTAAGGGAGATCTATTCTAATGACAGAGAGGTGGCCTGGGGAGGCTCACATACACTCCTGTCCAGGACAGTAATGAGAATCGTTCTGTCCTCTGTTCCGTTCTGTAGGGAATTCCTTTCAAGGTTAGAGAGGTGCCGAGGAACACGCACGTGCTCCTACCCCAGAGCTTTAGCAAGACGTTGAATTGCTCCTCTGTTTTTCTGTTTTGGCACCGGGATTCTGTTTTTTTTTTTTTTTTTTTGTGTGTGTGTGTGTGTGTGTGTTTTGTTCTGTATTCTATATGTTTTTTTGTTTTTGTGCATTTTGTTTTGTGATTTCTGTGATAAAATCTTAAGGATATTGAACGTGAAAATGGGTAACAAAGCAAGTAAGCCTGACACCCCTTTGGACTGTGTTTTAAGGAACTGTGATGAACTTTACCACCATTTGTTAAGCAGAATGAGAGAAGCCCCTAGCTGGCTGCCTGGAGCACACCCAGTGCAGATGGCAATGCCTGCTGGGGAATGAAGAACTGAGTATCTCCCAGCATCTGCCAAAGCCCTGTTTATTCAGGGAATTCCCTCCTTCGTTCCCTGCACTGTAAGGATAATGCCGCCTCTGTCTTCTTAAAAAAAGAGAAAAACAAAAAGGGGACACTAAATGCAGTAAAGTAACCATGGAGACACTTTATTTTACATTTCAGGTTGCTCCTCTGTGAAAACATTTGGTCCCCTTGTGGGGACATCTGTGGTGCCACTGGGGAAGGAGATTTTTCTCTTATTTGCTCTGTTTTAAAGGGTTCTGTCTGTCAGCCATTGTCTAGAGTTCATTTCTGCCTGTCTTGTGCCTTTTTTCTGGCCCTTTAAGACATGTGCAATAATGTGTTAATATTATAAATTGTTTCTTGGAAATGATCTTAGCTGAATTTGTGTCTAAATGATGATGTTTCATTGTACCAATCTGGTATCTGAATGGGTTTTTGAAGCATTTCACAATCTTGCAGTTAAAAGTCGGGTTTAGGTAATTGTTTAGTTTATGGTTTCAGATAATTCATGCCAGAGAACATAAATACTTAGGATGGAAAACTAAAGAACTCTACTTCCAAGTTGGCAAGTAACTTCCCAATCATTCAGACTTTTTTTCACCAATTTTAAATTAGGTAGCCTGGGAAAATGTCACTGTGTGTACCAGTGCATTAATTTGGACAAGGATACTAAATCATAGTATGATATCTGTTGACAAAACAACTTGTGAAGATATAAAATTTTGTGAATTGTATCTTAAACTTGTATCATAATTTTCAACATCCTAACCTGAAAATAATGGTTAAAATACCTTAGGCCTAAGGTTTCTGCTCAGAATAGCCATTTTTTCCTGCTTCTTCCAGACCTCAGCCAGGGATTATTTTGAAATGCAAATGAAAGAAGCCTGTAAGCTTAGTAGGAGACTTATTTGAGGCCTAAGGAAAAAAAAAGTAAAATGTATGGTATTTACTTATTACTGGCCAGTCATTTTTTCTAGGACTCATATTTTTTTCCTTAGATTCTTTATTTATTTTTTGAGCTCATGATTTTGCTCCTACAGACCTAGGTTAATGTTTTTCTGATCAGTAATACCTTTGACCAACTGTGGAATTTTTAAATCATTGCAGTGGAGATTTCACCTGTGAAAAGCTACAAGGCCTTCACTTTTATTATGTGTGCACAATTTGTTATGTGTTGTATGTCTATATATGTATACATATGTCCATATATCATATATATGATACACAAATTAACATATATAAGGAGCACTCATATTACAAAGCACTCATAAAAACAATTTTAAAAAGTGGATCCAAAGATCTTTAATTCACGTGATTTAAATGTTTCAATTTAAATTGGGTAAACTGATAAATATAAATTTCTTTAAATTTAAGCTTACAAGTTTTTCTAGGTGTTCAAAAATCTAATAAAGTATTAATGTCTACAAAAGGTCTAATATGCCTATGTTCCAGGACTTTTCTTTCAATCAAAAAAATGGCTTACACTGTTCAAAACATTTGTCTAATATTTTGATAAATAAGTAAAGTAAATTTGATATGGGATTACTCATTCATGAGTACTTTTGTTTGATATCTGATTGATATACTAAGGTCTGTATAAGTTTGTACTAAAGTCTGTATAAGATTGTAAAAATCAGTCATGTGTTAAAGAGACAAAAATTTCTTAAACATAAGTTTACCCATAACATTTAGTTTATTAAGATTTAAATTTTCTAGAGCAGGCAACCATAAAAATTAAACAACTGTTTAATTAAGAACTGTTATTTTAGAGCACTGTACTGCCATTTCTTTAAAAGCTAAACTTGGTTAATGTAGAAACATCAATGTAATTGTGATGCTATTAATGTGCTCATATCTTCCAGTTATAAAACTCTATAAGGTAGAAACTTTAAAAGAGCATTATATCAAGCAGGTGTTCTGAAGTTGTATGGTAAATAAAATATATATTGGGGATTTATTTACCTGTTATAAATAATATATGTAAAGTTTTATGTTACTTTTTACATTGTGGAACAATTTAAATGTATTTTTAAGTTAATGAGACCCTAATCTATGTAAAGGTTAAAATCTTTCAGCCGTACTTTAATTCATGTTTTAAATGTGATATCATATGGTGTGAGCTAATGTTCATGTGACCTCAAAAAATTTATGTAAACTTTGTAAAATGATATTTAAAAAACAAAGATCAGCTTTAGAACTAAAGCATTTAAGGTTTATAAGGAGCCCTGCTTACCTGAGATAAGACTCTGTGTCCCATCTTACTACATGTGAGAATGACTACAAAAGCAGTAGGTCAGATTTTATTTCATTTAAAGTTATGTTCAAATTTTTTTTTCTGTCAAGATTACTAGGATCTCAAAAAGATGATATAATATATAACTCACCCAAAAAATTCAGGGTAGCTATTACATGAACTAAGTATTTTTACTCTTGTTAAAAAAATTTTATTTTTTAATTTCCTTATAAGTGATCTAAAGATTTCCTGTTGGTGTTTTACAGAAGTGTTGCTTTAAGAACACAACATGGATGAATTTAAGATAATAAGTCATCAACTACAAGACAGACAGAATAATAAGATCCCAATTAATAATATATAAATAATTATAAACTTATAGACATTAAAGCACAGTACTCTTAATATATGGCTGTTAAAATTCATTTGCTGGTTGTTTCAGATTAGGATTGAAAATTAAAGTTAAATAAAAAGGTCCAAAAAAAACGATATTTGACTCTTGCCCTCTGAGTCAGTCTGAATCCAGGGAACAAGGGATTTCTCTATGAGCTTTGCAACTCTGGGCCACATAACCTCCCGATCAGAGAGATTAATGAGACCACTGGAGAACAGAAAGCCAATCAGTGCATTTGCTACAAAGAGGTGAGTCATCAGGAAAGGGAGACATCCCTGATGCTTCTGAGGGAAGCCACATGGTCAAGCAAGACCTGGACCCACATAGCTCAAATTGCACTAGCAGAACTGAGAAGCTGCTCTCAAGTATCCCAAAAAATGACTCCCATAAAAGCTCAGCTGACTGCTAACAATAGATAGAAACAAAAGTCAGTTTGACTGCTTCATCTTAAACACTTAGCAAAGACAGTTAAAACCAAAATACAGCCAATCCTGGGCATTTTAAATAATAATAATAATAATAATAATAATAATAATAATAATAATAATAATAATAATAATTTAAGGTATACACTTTATGTTAGCCTCCCAAAATAAGTAAAACTGTTGGCTACAAAGAAGGATTCTCAGAGAGGAATGCCTGATAACTATAAAAATATACTATCAAGAGGAGCTTCCAGAGGCAGAAGTTTTTAGTTTAAGGCCTACAGATATTCCTAACCTACACAGGTAGGCTTGGTGTTTGCTAGTACAATTATCCAGCCCTGAGTAACAGAATTAAATGTTTCTCTATTAAACACAGAGGTCATACTAGTGAAAGGATTCTGCAAAATCAGATGACATTAAATTATTAAACTGTATATTATGGGGAGGGACAACTGTATCAATAAAAGTTAAATATTAAGTTCACAGTCCTGATAATTGGGGATATTAAAGACTGGTGAGGGTACTTCATACAGTGACATGATCCAGCTACTGCAACATTTATTCAATACTCATGTTTTTTGTTTCTCTCATAGAAGAACCCATCCCCAGATGACTTTACAACCTGTTCTTCCTCAACAAGACTTCAAAAAGAACTGACTTCAAAAAGGCAACTCATGTCCCTCACGCCATGCACACTCATGTCACCCTTTCTCAGCTGAGAAAAAGCCAAAATGAGAGACGACTCTCTACTTACACCAATGGAGCCAAAAATAAATAGACTATCAATATAAGTAATTAATTAAGTCAGGTAATATCAGGGAGACTGGTTTTCGGTGAGTTCTAAAAATTTGGTGACTGTTAACTGAGGGATTAAAATTTCCTCAGTGCTTTTCCACTAACCTATCAAGGATTACAAAGGGACACATAAGAAAAGGGGGGAATGATACACCCAACCTTACCTTTTATTAAAATTGGGAGCCATATTGCAACAAAGCCATGAAAAAATCATTTTGGCTTTACTGTAAATTACTGCAAATTCTGAACCTGCTTGGAATGACTGCCCGTGCCTTGAACTCACCCGTACATGGCTCTCTGACCAGATAGCAGCCCTCTCTGAAACTTTGTCACACCTCATAAATATTGGCCTTTTGTGGCCAGACAATGACCCTCTCTGAGGCTCTAATGGTCCTCATAAATTTTGATGTTGGGGCTAGCAAAAAAAAAAAAAATGTAAACTCCCATTAGTGTGATGCTTGTCAGAGTTCTATTATCTGTTACCCCATTTTTGTGTAACTTTCTGGGCTACAAACCTGGGCTGTAGTAAAGGTGGGGTTGCTCTCTTGTTCTCGCAATTTTGGGAGGGAGTGGCAGCCCAGCCAGTGGAAATAATAAGCTTACTTTAATTTGATTTTAATTGGAGTCAGTGTTCTTTTCTTACATCCTGGTCTAAGAGGTAAACACTCCACAAACATAGAGCTCTGCTGGCCTAAAGACTTCTTGAGAAACTGCCTCTGAGGTTGGATACTTTAAATATATTTTGTTGTCAGAAGGTTTAGCTTCTTTTCTAGTGAGACCATCAAAGCTGGGTCTGCATCTATGTGAATGGAGAGCATGGTTTCTTATTTTCCAATGAACATGAGGCAGCAGTGCTGAATTATCTCTTGGTAGGTAAACTGTGGCCATTGGGGGCTAAGTGTCTCCCTGTGTGGACTGTGAAGCCATTTGATCATCCTCCATTTTTGTGGTGTTTCTTGGTGCTGCACTGGGAGTTTGGTATTTGCTTCACGAAATACAAGGAGTTCAACTGCGACACAGCGCTGGAGGGAGTTCTGTCACGTGTGGTGGGTCAGAAACTGCAGGAGAATGCACCAACCAGGCTTCTATTTCACATAGCTTTTTCCTTGACCATACCCACCTGATTCTGAACATTGCCTTGAAACCTCTCCATATAATAAGATGCCTTAACATGTAAGGTTCTGCTGGATGCACCATGGCAGCCAAAAGGCATTTGGAAGTCAATTGGAAATCCACACGGCCCCACCTCAGATATTTTATCACACACCTGCACACCACTGCTCTGGGCCCACTATTCAGCAGTGCAAATTACTGGCATCTCTGTTCTTCACCATTTTCATGAAACCCAGTCAATCAAGGCACTGTCTGGTACACTCATGATCAGCAACAGGAGATCCAAAGGTTCTCCAGTGCCACCTGGTCATGGGAGTTTTAAAAATTTCAGGGTGTTTATCTAGCCACTTTTCAAGGATGAAGTTGGAGAAACTGTGGGTTTCAATTCATTCAGGAACCTTTTAATGTTGAGGAACCTCATTTCAATGAATGCTCTGGAGAACTCTCAAAGGCAAGGCTTCCCAAAGAGTAGCCAAACGGTCACATGAAGCCCAGCCCATTGAGGTCTACAATGTGAGGTCCATGTGTGTTTTGACTCTCAACTATGCCTGTCAAGTCTTTCAGAATAAAATCATGTGATATCCTGGCTGAGATTCCCAGTGATCAGTCGAAAGCCACCCTTGGCCTAGATTTCAGTTTCCAAGGGCGACTCTCATGCGTGGCATTCTAAAATCGCAACACAATTCATGACAATACTTCTCTGAGGTCAGTTTCAGTACTCAGTCTCTAAGGGGAATCATACCAAAGTTCCAGCCCTGGTGGATCCAGTCATTTCTTCCAACTGCTACACAAATGAACACAATTAAAACCAAAACACTCCCACATGGTCCTCACCTTCTTCCATATAGACACTCATTATAACCTCTGGCTGGAGGTTTCCATGAGGGGTGCAGCACAAGACGGTACCCAAAACAAGCTCCCTTGTCCCTTATTTGCTTAAAGTCAGCTAGGCCTAGACACCATTCCTGTGAACCAGGAGTGATAAAATAAGCCTGGGCTTAATACTGCTCTGCTTCTCCAATTTGAGGCCTACTGACTGTCAGGTATAGATTCTTTATGTGATTTGGAATAATGAAAAAACCCAAGCTCATATGGGCTAGCCTCTCCAGGGCTTTGAAGAACTCATTTGACTCAAAGGACCCATATTCTCCCTTGATGGAGATCAGAAACCTATCAGAGTAAGGCAAGATACTCCATACACAGTGACTGATCTTTTTGCCATTTTGGTTTTGAAAGCACACATGGAATCTTTCTTTAGTTCCAACAGGTGCTGAGAATCTAAGCCACTGCCTCACACAGGGCCAAGTGGCTGATTCAGACACATCCCTTTCCAAAGCAATTAAGCAAAGATACACAGGTGATGACCATTCATTTCCATTTGAAAACTGTTTTCTTAAGGCTTCACAAATTGGTGGACTGAGGCAAAGACCTTCCTGACACTCAGAGCAACAGAAAAATAGGTAAGCAAAAGGCCCAAAGCAGGGTTTCTCTACTGAGACTTTCTTTGTCACACGGTTATCTGAGTTTTCTGAGATGCTTGCTATTCCCTTCAGCTATCCAGTACATGGACATGTCACAGAGCTTGGAGGTGGTACATATCTTGGACAGAAAACCATGAGCCTACTCTGGAGAGTGGCCAGAATTCAGGAAGAAAACAGGAACTTCAGAAGATAGTGGGTGTTGCCCGTCCCTAAAGCAACCTGCAGTCCACTCATAAATTGGGCAGGATGAATGTTGGCAAACTTTCTACTAGACAGGACACATCCATTGATGCATTATCTTTTATAATGTCTACAACCATGGACACAGTGGGATACACAGGCATACCAACAATCGCCTTGTCAAATGACTTACTATAAACAGTCCACTCCAAAACAAACAAACCGCCTTTCTTACCTATTCTCAGAACATGAGACTAAACCACAAAATCACAACCACACCCACAAGGACACCTCTTTTATTCAAGTAGGTCTGTGACTAATTGGAATGTACTCTGACTGATGGGCCATACTATGTTTCCTTGAAATGGCCTGTCCTTCTCAGATCGGGTATCCTTGGCCAACACTGTGAAGTTTTCAGGAGCCAGTGGTGAGCCACTACCTGCTTTCTAAGGAAATTCCCCTTTACAGAACTCTCCTGGCATTTGGCAATCCTCACATCAGTAGGTACCAAGGAAGACTTACTCTGTCCTTGGTTATTCCAAACAACTGAGCCCACTGGGAAAGAAACTGGGACTGACTCTGGGTGCCTGGCTTCCTGGATCCCAAGTTCAGAGAGATCCGTCATCAAGGAAGAGAGGTAGGTCACTTCATTCAGGAACTGAATGAGGTTACTGCCGTGGCAACCACTTTGTCCTAAAAATTGCTTTCAAGGGTCCCATGAGATGGAGGCTGCCCCTACTTCCTGTGACACTTTCACAAGTTAGATTGGTATATCAACCATTGGCACCTGGGAACAGCTCTCCACACAGGCCTGGTTTGGTCCATCTTCTCTACATTAAGAAGAGAGAAGCTGATTCAGACACAACCCTTCATCCTGACCAGGTTGTTTGCCATGGAGGATGACTTTTGGTCTCTTAGGTCCTCCATAGCTGCTTACAACTTCTCCAGGAATCATTTCTGCATGGACCTTTGAGTTTCTCAGCATGTGGAAGATCCCCTATATTCCTGTATTGTAAGACCAACTCTATCCCTGCTCTTCTGTAAAGTTAAATTGACTGAACAGTGTATGGTTAGGTTAACTAACAGGTTCGATTTGGATTAGGAATCTTTCTGCGCGATGAATAATGGTATTGGGAAACTGCGATATTTACAAGAATATATAGGTGAAATATAAGTATGAAAACAGAAATCTAGCTAAGATATGAAGCCCAAAGGGGCATTGGGCCCTTGATTGGGATACGTAGCTTTGAATTATGTTCTGCACTGATGTGTCAGGTAAATCGATATACAATGGCTTAGGTCCTTGTACCATGGATGATTAAATGTAGAAGAGAACTTCCAGTCAAAAGGGATAGTCGGTAGGATTCAGAAGATTCTCAGTAGGTTTAGAAAGAAAAGTGAGTATAGGATTTGGACCAAATGTTGTTTAGCAATAGGGTTTCCGGTAGACAGTGAATGTTAATGTCAGCACAAGTGAAGAGACTGTCACAATGATGAACTGGGGAAAATAGTTAGGAAAGCTGATATCAATAGAGACATTACGAAATCAGGCAAAGTATAAAGTGAGTGATAGGATTAGATATTTTCAACAGGGTTGAGTTTGAATATATAATCTAAGAAAGAAACAAATATGTAGTGACCAATAGGATTGACATTTGACAGCATTAGGCAACCTGGACATGAATGTTTAGTAATCCATGCTCACTTTTCATTTAGTCTTTGCTACAATCTTAAGTGTGACCTTTGCTTTTTTTGGCCAGAATATTACTGTGATAAAACGTACATGTAGATCAGGTGACATGACTCTTTCTTTCACCATTTCTGGCAGCAACATTTTCAAGACGTATAAATTAGTAATGGGGGTAAAAAGAGGTGTACCCTTGTCTGTGCATATAGAGATACTGCATGAATAGACCATACTGTGAATAAATAATATATCTGGTTCTGACTTTAAATAATGGATTGAAATTATATCTGAAAAAATACAGGAAATCTTATATTGACATACAAACATTCATTCCAACCAGTTATATATCTAATGGCCACATTAAGTTTATGGTTTATCATGAAGGGTGTGTGAGTTTTGCTTCAAAAGTGATTATGGAAATCGAAAATAATGTGTTTGGAAAGAAGTCTCATGAAAAGACCAGTCAAGAAACCTGGAGGAATACATGTTTAATGAAGCAGGAAGTGATTGTGAAACAAATGCGTATAAATTTGTGAACTTGTGGATGAAGTATATATTTCCTATGATTTGTAAAAACTGAAGAAATAGTAATGTACCAGTGTTGAATGAAAATAAACGTCAGAATACACATCATGTCCCATACGAATCTACTTGATTGATGTTAATCTGGGTCAGTTACTGTACAAATATTAGGATTTGTAAGCACCATTTACTGAAGTTAGTTTTCAGAACTATGAAACAAATGTGTATTTCAGGTGGATGAATATATCTGAGAATAATTTTGTGAAAAGTTTATTATAAATCCACATTTTTGAACATGGATGAACTTAGGGAGTGTATTTAAGAAACATATATTTCATATTTTAAAAATCAGGACAGTGTGTATATATATATATATATATATATATATATATATATATTCATAATTATATATATGTGTATATACATATATATGTGTCTATATATATACACACACACACACACACACACACACACACACACACAACACACACACAGACATTTAAATGTAGGAATATATATGCCAATCGAAGTTCATTATAAAATATATAGCATCCACAGATGCAAAAATATTTATTTTACTGAACAAGGATTTATGTATAATGTTGTTCTACTAGAAAGCTCACCCATAGTTTGAATTTTCAGTTCCAACAGCGTTTAGAGGAGTGATCTCTTCTCACAAGTTGTATCTGCCAAGTCAGTCACCTCACAAAAATGAACGTGTGATACCAGGTAGAATTCTATATAAGCATATAAAAATAAATGTGCTGAATAGGCTACAGAGAAAGGGAGAGGAATTTACTTATTTGTTAACTTTAACAACACATGGAAATCTATTTCAATTAAAAATTGACTAGATTTATAACAACTACCCTTTATCATGCAAATGGCAAGTCCAACTATACCCCATGCCTCCTCTAAACTGCTTGTATTTCTATTATGTTTGGGTTGTTTTTCTCCATCATGTTTGGATTAGTAGACAGAGTATAGTAGGGTATGGGTTATTGTCAGGGATTCAGTATATTCAATGGAATATAGGAAAATGAATCCAATGTGTATAAAATATATGCTACACAATTATCTTCCCACTCTCATCCAGAACAATGCCTTTACATTACCTTCACCCCAAATAAGACACAATTAGAGTAGAAGAGTTTGAAAATCCGTGAATGCATATCTGGGGTGGAAACAGTACTAAGAAACAAATAAGTATTTCAGGTGGATGAATATTTCTGAGAATAATCTTGTGAAAAGTTGATTATAAATCCACAACATAAATATGAATGAATTTAGGAAGTGTGTAATAAGACACATATTTCATGTTTTGAAAAATCTTGAGAGTGTATCTATCTATCTATCTATCTATCTATCTATATATATATATATATATATATATATATATATATACATATTTATATACACAAACAGAGAGAGACATTAAAAATTGCAATATATATGCCAAACGAAATTCACCATGAAATGTATATCATTCACAGATCCAAATATATTCATTTTACTGAACATTGATTTATGTATAATGTTGTTCAACTAGGAAGCTCACTCACATTTGAATTAAATGTTCAAGCAGCATTTAGGAGGAGTGATCTCTTCTTCCAATTTGTATCTGCCAAATCAGCCACCTCACAAGAATGTACGTTTGGTACCAGGTAGGATTCTATATGTGCATATAAAAATACGTGTGCTGAATAGGCTACAGAGAAAGGGGGAAAGGAATTCATTATTTGTTAACTTTAAAAACGCATGGAGAACTATTTCAACAAATAATTGACTAGATTTATAACTGCTACACTATACCATGCAAAAGGCAACTCCAACTATAAAACATACCTCCTCTAAACTGCCTGTATTTCTATTCTGTTTGTGTTATTTTTCTCCATCATATTAGGATTAGTAGTCAGAGTCTAATAGGGTATATGTTAGTTTCAGGGATTCAGCATTTCTAATGGAAAATAGGAAATTGAATCCAATGTGTATGCAAATATGTGCTACACAAAATTCTTCCCACTTTCATCCAGAACAATGCCTTGACATTACATTCTCCTCAAGTAAGACACAATTAGAGGATAAGAGTTAGAAAATCTGTGAATATATATCTGGAATGGAGAATACTCAGGAGTTTACAACTTTGGAGGTGGTAGAGAAGATTCTAAAAGTAAGGAACAGGGTAAACATTCCAGAAACATGCAGCTCTGCTGGCCTAAATGCTTTTTGAGAAACTGCCTCTAAGGGTGGGCACTTGAAATATTTGATGTTCTGAGGAGATTTAGTTCATTTGTAGAGAGACCATCAAAGCTGGGTCTGCATCTATGTTACTTGGAGGACATGGTTTCTTATTATCCAATGAACATGAGGCAGCGGTGCTGAATTCTCTCTTTGTAGGTAAACTATGGACACTGGGGTGTAAGTGTCTTTCAGTGTGGACTGTGAAGCCAATTGGTCATCCTCCACTTTTCGTGGTGTTTCTCGCTGCTCCACTGGGAGTTTGGTATTTGCTTCAAGAAATACAAGGAGTTAAAATGGGACAGAGTGGTGGAGGGAGTTCTTTAAGGTGTGGTGAGTCAGGGTCTTCAGGAGAATGCACCAACCAAGGTTCTATCCCACGTAGATTGCCCCCTTGAGAATAGCAATATGATTCTGAACATTGCAGTGAATCCTCTCCATATAACAAGATGCCTTTACATATATGTGTCTGCTGGCTGCACCATGTCAGTCACAAGCCATTTGGAAGCCAATGGCTTATCCACATGGCCACAACACAGATGTTTTATCAGACAATTGCATACCACTGCTCTAGGCCAACTACTCACCAGGCTCCAACTTACTGGCATATCTGTTCTACACCATTTTCATGAAACAAAGTCAATCAAGGCAGTGTCTGGTATACTCAGGATCAGAAACAGGACATCCAAAGTTTTTTCAGTGCCAGCTGAACATGAAAATATCAAAAATTTCATGGTAATTGTCTAGCCATTTTTCATGGATGAAGTTTGCGGCTCTGAGGGCTTCAATTAATTCAGGAACCATTAAATGGTGAAGAAGCTAATTTCAATGAAAGCACTGGAGCACTCTCACAGGCATGGTTTCCCTAAGGGTGGCCAAAATGTCACATGAAGCCAGGCCCATTGAGATCTACAATGTGAGGTTCATGTGTGTTTTAAACTCAAATATGGCTGCCAAGTCTTTAAGAAAAATTGTATGTAATATCCGGGCTGAAATTCCCAGTGTTCTGTGGAAATCCAACCTGGGCCTAGATCTCAGGTTCCAAGGGCGACTCTCATGTGTGGCCTCCTAAAATCCCAACACAATTCATGGCAATACTTCTCTGAGGTCAGTTAAAGAACTCAGTCTCTAAGGGGAATCACACCAGAGTTCAAGCCCAGTGGAACAGTCATCTCTTCCAACCGCCACACAAATGACCACAATTAAAACCAAAACACTCCCACATGGTCCTCATCTTCTTCCATATAGACACTCCTTATAACGTCTGGCTGGAGTTTTCAATGAGGTCCACAGCCCAAGTCAGTGTCCAAATTAAGGTCCTGTTCCCCTCATTTGTCTAACACCAAGGTGGCCTGGACACACTTCCTGTAAACCAGGAGTGATCAAATAGGCCTGACATTAATACTGCTCAGCTTTTTCAATTTGAGGCCTTCTGACTCTGTGGTTTAGATTCTTTATGTGAATTTGAGTCATGAGAAAACACAAGCCCGTCTGCAGAGATTTGAAGAACTCATTTGGCCCAAAGGATTCCTATTCTCCCTTGATGGAATTCAGGATCCTAACAGAGGAAGGTAAAAGAATTCATTCACAATGAGTGAATATTTGCCATTTTGGTTTTGGATGGACACATGGGATCTTTCTTTTGATCCATCAGGTGCTAAGAATCTAAGCCACTGCCTCACACAGGGCCAAGAGGCTGATTCAGACACATCCTTTTCCAAAGCAATTAAGCAAAGAGCCACAGGTGATTCCCATTCATTTCCATTTGAAAACTGTTTTCTTCAGGGTTAACAAAGGTGTGGCCTGAGGCAAAGACCTTCCTGACACTCAGAGCAACAGAAAAATAGGTAAGCAAAAGGCCCAAAGCAGGGTTTTTCTACTGAGACTTTCTTTGTCACACTGATATCTGAGTTTTCTGAGATGCTTGCTATTCCCTTCAGCTATCCATTATATGGCAATGTCACAGAGCTTGGAGGTGGTACATATCTTGGACAGAAAACCATGAGCCTGCTCTGAAGAGTGGCCAGAATTCAGGAAGAAAACAGGAACTCCGGAAGATAGTAGGTGTTGCCCGTCCCTAAAGCAACCTGCAGTCCACTCATAAATTGGGCAGGATGAATGTTGGCAAGCTTTCTACTAGACAGGACACATCCATTGATGCATTATCTTTTATAATGTCTACAACCACGGACACAGTGGGATACACAGGCATACCAACAATCGCCTTGTCAAATGACTTACTATAAACAGTCCACTCCAAAACAAACAAACCGCCTTTCTTACCTATTCTCAGAACATGAGACTAAACCACAAAATCACAACCACACCCACAAGGACACCTCCTTTATTCAAGTAGGTCTGTGACTAATTGGAATGTACTCTGACTGATGGGCCATACTATGTTTCCTTGAAATGGCCTGTCCTTCTCAGATCGGGTATCCTTGGCCAACACTGTGAAGTTTTCAGGAGCCAGTGGTGAGCCACTACCTGCTTTCTCAGGAAATTCCCCTTTTCAGAGCTCTCCTGGCATTTGGCAATCCTCACATCAGTAGGTACCAAGGAAGACTTACTCTGTCCTTGGTTATTCCAAACAACTGAGCCCACTGGGGAAGAAACTGGGACTGACTCTGCTGCCTGGCTTCCTGGATCTTAAGTTCAGAGAAATCCGTCATCAAGGAAGAGGGGTAGGTCACTTCATTCAGGAACTGAATGAGGTTACTGCCGTGGCAACCACTTTGTCCTAAAAATTGCTTTCAAGGGTCCCATGAGATGGAGGCTGCCCCTACTTCCTGTGACACTTTCACAAGTTAGATTGGTATATCAACCATTGGCACCTGGGAACAGCTCTCCACACAGGCCTGGTTTGGTCCATCTTCTCTACATTAAGAAGAGAGAAGCTGATTCAGACACAACCCTTCATCCTGACCAGGTTGTTTGCCATGGAGGATGACTTTTGGTCTCTTAGGTCCTCCATAGCTGCTTACAACTTCTCCAGGAATCATTTCTGCATGGACCTTTGAGTTTCTCCGCATGTGGAAGATCCCCTATATTCCTGTATTGTAAGACCAACTCTATCCCTGCTCTTCTGTAAAGTTAAATTGACTGAACAGTGTATGGTTAGGTTAACTAACAGGTTCGATTTGGATTAGGAATCTTTCTGCGCGATGAATAATGGTATTAGGAAACTGCGATATTTACAAGAATATATAGGTGAAATATAAGTATGAAAACAGAAATCTAGGTAAGATATGAAGCCCAAAAGGGCATTGGGCCCTTGATTGGGATACGTAGCTTTGAATTATGTTCTGCACTGATGTGTCAGGTAAATCGATATACAATGGCTTAGGTCCTTGTACCATGGATGATTAAATGTAGAAGAGAACTTCCAGTCAAAAGGGATAGTCGGTAGGATTCGGAAGATTCTCAGTAGGTTTAGAAAGAAGAGTGAGTATAGGATTTGGACCAAATGTTGTTTAGCAATAGGGTTTCCGGTAGACAGTGAATGTTAATGTCAGCACAAGTGAAGAGACTGTCACAATGATGAACTGGGGAAAATAGTTAGGAAAACTGATATCAATAGAGACATTACGAAATCAGGCAAAGTATAAAATGAGTGATAGGATTAGATATTTTCAACAGGGTTGAGTTTGAATATATAATCTAAGAAAGAAACAAATATGTAGTGACCAATAGGATTGACATTTGACAGCATTAGGCAACCTGGACATGGATGTTTAGTAATCCATGCTCACTTTTCATTTAGTCTTTGCTACAATCTTAAGTGTGACCTTTGCTTTTTTTGTTCAGAATATTACTGTGATAAAACATACATTTAGATCAGGTGACATGACTATTTCTTCCACCATTTCTGGCAGCAAAATATTCAAGACGTATAAATTAGTAATGGGGGTAAAAAGAGGTGTACCCTATGTCTGTGCATATAGAGATAATGCATGAATAGACCATACTGTGAATAAATAATATATCTGGTTCTGACTTTAAATAATGGATTGAAATTATATCTGAAAAAATACAGGAAATCTTATATTGACATACAAACATTCATTCCAACCAGTGAAATATCTAATGGCCACATTAAGTTTATGGTTTATCATGAAGGGTGTGTGAGTTTTGCTTCAAAAGTGATTATGGAAATCGAAAATAATGTGTTTGGAAAGAAGTCTCATGAAAAGACCAGTCAAAAAACCTGGAGGAATACATGTTTTATGAAGCAGGAAGTGATTGTGAAACAAATGCGTATAAATTTGTGAACTTGTGGATGAAATATATATTTCCTATGATTTGTAAAAACTGAAGCAATAGTATGGACCAGTGTTGAATGAAAATAAACGTCAGAATACACATCATGTCCCATACGAATCTACTTGATTGAGGTTAATCTGGGTCAGCTAATGTACAAATATTAGGATTTGTAAGCACCATTTACTGAAGTTAGTTTTCAGAACTATGAAACAAATGTGTATTTCAGGTGGATGAATATTTCTGAGAATAATTTTGTGAAAAGTTTATTATAAATCCACATTTTTGAACATGAATGAACTTAGGGAGTGTATTTAAGATACATATATTTCATATTTTAAAAATCAAGTCAGTGTATATATATATATATATATATATATATATATATATTCATAATTATATATATGTGTATATATATACACATATAATTATATATATGTATATATATATATACACTCACACACACACACACACACAACACACACACAGACATTAAAATGTAGGAATATATATGCCAATCGAAGTTCATCATAAAATATATAGCATCCACAGATGCAAAAATATTTATTTTACTGAACAAGGATTTATGTATAATGTTGTTCTACTAGAAAGCTCACCCATAGTTTGAATTTTCAGTTCCAACAGCGTTTAGAGGAGTGATCTCTTCTCACAAGTTGTATCTGCCAAGTCAGTCACCTCACAAAAATGAACGTGTGATACCAGGTATTCTATATAAGCATATAAAAATTCATGTGCTGAATAGGCTACAGAGAAAGGCAGAGAGGAATTTACATATTTGTTAACTTTAACAACACATGGAGAACTATTTCAATTAAAAATTGACTAGATTTATAACACCTACCATTTATCATGCAAATGGCAAGTCCAACTATACCCCATGCCTCCTCTGAACTGCTTGTATTTCTATTCTGTTTGGGTTGTTTTTCTCCATCATATTTGGATTAGTAGACAAAGTATAGTAGGGTATGCGTTATTGTCAGGGATTCAGTATTTTCAATGGAATATAGGAAAATGAATCCAACGTGTATAAAATATATACTACACAATTATCTTCCCACTCTCATCCAGAACAATGCCTTTACATTACCTTCACCCCAAGTAAGACACAATTAGAGTAGAAGAGTTTGAATATCCGTGAATGCATATCTGGGGTGGAAACAGTACAAAGAAACAAATACGTATTTCAGGTGGATGAATATTTCTGAGAATAATCTTGTGAAAAGTTGATTATAAATCCACAACATAAATATGAATGAATTTAGGAAGTGTGTAATTAGACACATATTTCATGTTTTGAAAAATCTTGAGCATGTATATATATATATATATATATATATATATATATATATATATATATATATATATATATTTATATACAGACAAAGAGAGAGACATTAAAAATTGCAATATATATGCCAAACGAAATTCACCATGAAATGTATATCATTCACAGATCCAAATATATTCATTTTACTGAACATGGATTTATGTATAATGTTGTTCAACTAGGAAGCTCACTCACATTTGAATTATCAGTTCAAGCAGCGTTTAGGAGGAGTGATCTCTTCTTCCAATTTGTATCTGCCACGTCAGCCACCTCACAAGAATGTACGTGTGGTACCAGGTAGGATTCTATATGTGCATATAAAAATACGTGTGCTGAATAGGCTACAGAGAAAGGGGGACAGGAATTCACTTATTTGTTAACTTAAAAAACGCATGGAGAACTATTTCAACAAATAATTGACTAGATTTATAACTGCTACACTATACCATGCAAAAGGCAACTCCAACTATAAAACATACCTCCTCTAAACTGCTTGTATTTCTATTCTGTTTGTGTTATTTTTCTCCATCATATTAGGATTAGTAGTCAGAGTCTAATAGGGTATATGTTAGTTTCAGGGATTCAGCATTTCTAATGGAAAATAGGAAATTGAATCCAATGTGTATGCAAACATGTGCTACACAAAAATCTTCCCACTTTCATCCAGAACAATGCCTTGACATTACATTCTTCTCAAGTAAGACACAATTAGAGGATAAGAGCTAGAAAATCTGTGAATATATCTGGAATGGAGAATTCTCAGGAGTTTACAACTTTGGAGGTGGTAGAGAAGATTCTAAAAGTAAGGGACAGGGTAAACATTCCACAAACATGCAGCTCTGCTGGCCTAAATGCTTTTTGAGAAACTGCCTCTAAGGGTGGGCACTTGAAATATTTGATGTTCTGAGGAGATTTAGTTCCTTTGTAGAGAGACCATCAAAGCTGGGTCTGCATCTATGTTACTTGGAGGACATGGTTTCTTATTATCCAATGAACATGAGGCAGCGGTGCTGAATTCTCTCTTTGTAGGTAAACTATGGACACTGGGGTCTAAGTGTCTTTCAGTGTGGACTGTGAAGCCAATTGGTCATCCTCCACTTTTCGTGGTGTTTCTCGCTGCTCCACTGGGAGTTTGGTATTTACTTCAAGAAATACAAGGAGTTAAAATGGGACAGAGTGGTGGAGGGAGTTCTATAAGGTATGGTGAGTCAGGGTCTTCAGGAGAATGCACCAACCAAGGTTCTATCCCACGTAGATTGCCCCCTTGAGAATAGCAATATGATTCTGAACATTGCAGTGAATCCTCTCCATATAATAAGATGCCTTTACATATATGGGTCTGCTGGCTGCACCATGTCAGTCACAAGCCATTTGGAAGCCAATGGCTTATCCACATGGACGCAACACAGATGTTTTATCAGACAATTGCATACCACTGCTCTAGGCCAACTACTCACCAGGCTCCAACTTACTGGCATATCTGTTCCACACCATTTTCATGAAACAAAGTCAATCAAGGCAGTGTCTGGTATACTCAGGATCAGAAACAGGACATCCAAAGTTTTTTCAGTGCCAGCTGAACATGAAAATATCAAAA
Organism: Callospermophilus lateralis; assembly: GCF_048772815.1. NCBI lineage: Eukaryota > Metazoa > Chordata > Mammalia > Rodentia > Sciuridae > Callospermophilus > Callospermophilus lateralis. The sequence goes on along the minus strand of NW_027514396.1, from coordinate 172,624 downwards.
ATTTCATGGTAATTTTCTAGCCATTTTTCATGGATGAAGTTTGCGGCTCTGAGGGCTTCAATTAATTCAGGAACCATTAAATAGTGAAGAAGCTAATTTCAATGAAAGCATTGGAGCACTCTCACAGGCATGGTTTCCCTAAGGGTGGCCAAAATGTCACATGAAGCTAGGCCCATTGAGATCTACAATGTGAGGTCCATGTGTGTTTTAAACTCAAATATGGCTGATAAGTCTTTAAGAAAAATTGTATGTAATATCCGGGCTGAAATTCCCAGTGTTCTGTGGAAATCCAACCTGGGCCTAGATCTCAGGTTCCAAGGGCGACTCTCATGTGTGGCCTCCTAAAATCCCAACACAATTCATGGCAATACTTCTCTGAGGTCAGTTAAAGAACTCAGTCTCTAAGGGGAATCACACCAGAGTTCAAGCCCAGTGGAACAGTCATCTCTTCCAACCGCCACACAAATGACCACAATTAAAACCAAAACACTCCCACATGGTCCTCATCTTCTTCCATATAGACACTCCTTATAACGTCTGGCTGGAGTTTTTAATGAGGTCCACAGCCCAAGTCAGTGTCCAAATTAAGGTCCTGTTCCCCTCATTTGTCTAACATCAAGGTGGCCTGGACACACTTCCTGTAAACCAGGAGTGATCAAATAGGCCTGACATTAATACTGCTCAGCTTTTTCAATTTGAGGCCTTCTGACTCTGTGGTTTAGATTCTTTATGTGAATTTGAGTCATGAGAAAACACAAGCCCCTCTGCAGAGATTTGAAGAACTCATTTGGCCCAAAGGATTCCTATTCTCCCTTGATGGAATTCAGGATCCTAACAGAGGAAGGTAAAAGAATTCATTCACAATGAGTGAATATTTGCCATTTTGGTTTTGGATGCACACATGGGACCTTTCTTTTGATCCATCAGGTGCTGAGAATCTAAGCCACAGCCTCACACAGGGCCAAGAGGCTGATTCAGACACATCTTTTTTCAAAGCAATTAAGCAAAGAGCCACAGGTGATGCCCTTCATTTCCTTTTGAAAAAATGTTTTCCTCAGGCTTCCCAAAGGGGTGGCCAGAGGCAAAGACATCCTGAGATTCAGGGCAACAGAACAATAGGTTAGCAAAAGAGCCAAAGCAGGGTTTCTCCACTGAGACTTTTCTGGTCACACTGATATCTGAGTTTTCTGAGATGTTGGCCATTCCCTTCAGATATCCAGTACATGGCCATGTGACAGAGATTGGAGGTCGTACATATCTTGGACACAAACCCAAGAGCCTATTCTTAAGAGTTGTCAGAATTCAGAAAGAAAACAGGGACTTAAAAAGGTAGTAGGTGTTTCCTATCGATATGGAAACCACGCTCCATTCATTAAATGGGCAGGATGAATACTGGAAAGCTTTCTACTAAAGAGGACACATGCATTGATGCATTCTCTTTTATAATGTATACAACCACGGACACAGTGGGATACACAGAAATAGAAACACTCACCATGTAAAACGACTTACTAGAAACAGTTCACTCCAAACCAAAGAAACCTCCTTTTCTACCTATTCTCAGAACAGAGACAAAACCACACACCCACACTCAAAAAGGCACCTCCTTCCCCAAAGTAGGGCTGTGATTATCCGGAGTGTCCTCTGACAGGTTTGCCATACTATGTTCCCCTTTAATGGTCTGTCCTGTCTCAGATCTGGTCTCCTTGTCCAACTCTGTGAAGCAGTCAGGAGCCAGGGGTGAGCCACTACATACTTAGTCAGGAAAGGCCCGTGTTCAGATCTTTCCTGGCATTTGGCCATCCTCACATCAGTCAGTACCAAGAAGACTAAATCTGTCCTTGGTGATTCCAAACAAATGAGACCACTTGGACTGGGACTGGGACTGGCTCTGGTGCTTGGTTTCCTTGGTCCCAAGTTCAGAAAGTTCCATCAACAAGGAAGTGAGGTAGGTCACTTCCTTCAAGAACTGAATGAGGTCACTGCCTTGGCAACCACTTTGTCTAACAGTTGCTTCCAAGGGTCCCATGAGATGGAGGCTGCCCCTACTTCCTTTGACACTTTCACAACTTAGAATGGTATATCAACCTTAGGCACCCGGGAACAGCTCTCCACACAAGCCTGGTTTGGTCCATCTTCTCTACATTAAGAAGAGAGAGGCTGATTCAGACACAACCCTTCATCCTGACCAGGTTGTTTGCCATGGAAAATGACTTTTTGTCTCTCAGGTCCTTCATTGCTGCCTACATCTTCTCCAGGGATCATTTCTGCATGGACCTTTGAGGTTCTTAACAGGTGGAGCATCCCCTACATTCCTGTATTGTAAGAACAATCTGTCTCTGCTCTTCTGTAAAGTTAGATTGAGTGAACAGTGTATGGTTAGGGTTAATTTCATGTTCGATTTGGGTTAGGAATCATTCTGCTGGATGAATAATGGTATTGGGAACCTGTGATATTTATAAGAATATCGAGGTTAAATATATGTATGAAAACAGAAATTAAAGTAAGATTTGAATCCCAGAAGGGCTTTGGGCAGTTGATTGGGATATTTAGCTTTGAATTGTGCACATATGTCTCAAATAAATGGATATACAATGGCAGAGGAACTTGAACCTTGGATGATTGAATGCTGAAGAGAACATCCAGTCAAAAGGGATTGTCGGTAGGATTAAGAAGATAGTCGTTATGTTTAGCAAGTAGAGTTAGTATAGGATATGTAACAAAAGTTCTTTAGCAATTTTTTTTCGGGCAGTGAGTGAATATAAATGTCAGCACATATGAAGAAATCAGACACAATGATGAAATGGGGAAAATTTGTAGAAAAGCAGATATCAATAGAGACATTAGGAAATCAGGCAAAGTATAAAGTGAGTGATAGGATAAGACATTTTCAACAGGGTTGAGATTGAATATCTAATCTTAGGAAGAAACAAATATGTAGGTCACCAATAGGATTGACATTTGAGAGCATTAGGCAACATGGACATGGATGTTGTTAGTAATCCATGTTCACTTTCCATTTAGACTTTGGTACAATCCTAAGTGGGACCTTTGCATTTTGTTTCCAGAATATTACTGTGATAAAATGTGTATGTAGATCAGATGACATGATTATTTCTTCCACCATTTCTAGGAGCAGTATTTTGAAGACGTATAAATTAGCATTGGGGGCAAAAAGAGGTGTACCCTGTTTCTATGAATATACAGATAATGCATGAATAGACCTTAATTTCAATAAATAATATAACTTGTTCCACTTTAAGTAATGGATTGAATTGATATCTGAAAATATATAAGAAATCTTATATTGATATGCAATCATTCATGACAACCAGTTATACACCTAATGTTAATATTAGGTTACGGTTTATCATGAAGTTTGTGTGAGTTTTGCTTCAAAAGTGATTATGGAAATCGAAAATAATGTGTTTGGAAAGAAGTCTCATGAAAAGGCCAGTCAAGGAACACCGAGGAATTCATGAGTTCTGAAGAAGGAAGTGATTGAAATTGAAAAAAATGACCATAAATTTGCTTACTTGTGGATGAAATATTATAATATGATGTGAATAAACTGAAGAAATAGTAATGTACCAGTGTTGAATAAAAATGAACATCAAAATACACATCATGTCCCACAGGAATCTACTCGCATTGATGTTAAACTGTGTCAGTTACTGTAGAAATATTAGGATTTCTTTGCACCATTCACCAAAGTTAGTTTTCTTTTTTTTTTAATTTTTATTTATGCTTGTTCAAAACATTACATAGTTCTTGATATATCATATTCCACACTGTGTTTCAAGTAGGTAATGAACTCCCATTTTTACCCCGTAAACAGATTGCAGAATCACATCAGTTACACATCCATTGATTTACATATTGCCATACTAGTGTCTGTCGTATTCTGCTGCCTTTCCTAACCTCTACTATCCCCCTCCCCTTACCTCCCCTCCCCTCTTCTCTCTCTACCTCTTTACTGTAATTCATTTCTCCCCCTTGTATAATTTTTTCCTTTCCCTCACCTCCTCTTGTATGTAATTTATATAACCCTGAGGGTCTCCTTTTATTTCCATGCAATTTCCCTTCTCTCTCCCTTTCCCTTCCTCCTCTCATCCCTGTTTAATGTTAATTTTCTTCTAATTCTATTCGTCCCTACTCTGTTCTTAGTTACTCTCTTTATATCAATAAAGACATTTGGCATTTGGTTTTACGGATTGGCTAGCTTCACTTAGCATAATCTGCTCTAATGCCATCCATTTCTCTGCAAGTTATATCATTTTGTCATTTTTTAATGCAGAGTAATATTCCATTGTGTATAAATGCCACATTTTTTATCCATTCATCTATGGAAGTGCATCTAGGTTGGTTCCATAGTCTTGCTATTGTAAATTGTGCTGCTATGAACATCAATGTAGCAGTGTCCCTGTAGCATTTTTTTTAGATCTTTAGGGAATAGACTGAGAAGGGGAATACCTGGGTCAAATGGTGGTTCCATTCCCAGTTCTACAAGAAATCTCCATACTGCTTTCCAATTTGGCTGCACCAATTTGCAGTCCCACCAGCAATGTACAAGTTTACCCTTTTCTCCACATCCTCACCAGCACTTGTTGTTGTTTGAGTTCATAATAAATATTTGGAATGGAAAATGCTCAGGAGTTCACAACCTTGAAGGTGGTAGAGGAGTTTCCAAAAGTAAGGGACAGGGTAAATACCACAAACATGGAGCTGTGTCGGCCTTAAGACTTCTTGAGAAAATGCCTCTGAGGTTGGGCACTTGAAATATATGTTGTTGTCAGGAGCTTTAGCTTCCTTTGTAGTGAGACCATCAAAGCTGAGTCTGCATCTATGTGACCTGAAGAACATGGTTTTTTATTTTCCTATAAACACGAGGCAGCAGTGCTGAATTCTCTCTTTGTAGGCAAACTGGGGCTACTGGGGTCTATGTGTCTCCCCGTGTGGACTGTGAAGCCATTTGATCATCCTTCACATTTCGTCATGTTATTTGATGCTGCACTGAAAGTTTGGTATTTACTTTACGAAATAAAGGAGTTTAACTGCGATACCGTGCTGCAGGGAGTTCTGTCACATGTTGTGGTCAGGATCGGCAGGAGAATGTACCAAGCAGGCTTCTATCACACATAGTTGCCCCCTTGACCATAGCAATATGATTCTGAACATTGCCCTGAAACCTCTCCATTCAACAAGATGCCTTTACATCCAAAGGTCTGCTAGCTGCACATGTCAGTCACAAACCATTTCTAAGCCAATGGCAGATCCACGTGGCCGCACCCCAGATGTTTTTTCACACACCTACACTCTACTGCTCTTGGCCCACTACTCAGCAGGCTCCAACTTACTGGCATCTCTTTTCTACACCATTATCATGAAACTCAGTCAAACCAGACACTGTCTTGTATACTCATGATAAGCACCAGGACATCAAATGGATTTCCAGTGCCAGCTGGTCATGGAAATTTCAAAAATTTCATGGTATTTTCTAGCCATTTTTCAAGGATGAAGTTGGAGGTACTGTGGGTTTCAATTCATTCAGGAACCATTAAATGTTGAGGAAGCTCATTTCAATGGAAGCTCTAGAGAACTCTCACAGGCAAGTCCTCCGAAAGAGTGGCCCAATGTCACATAAAGCCAGCCACATTGAGGTCTACAATGTGAGGTCCATGTGTGTTTTGACTCTCAACTATTGCTTCCAAGTTTTTCAGAATATAATCAAGTGATATCCTCGCTGAGATTCCCAGTGCTCTGTGGAAAGCCACCCTGGGCCTAGATCTCAGTTTCCAAGGGTGACTCTCATGTGTGGCCTCCGAAAATCCCAACACAATTCATGGCAATACTTCTCTAAGGTCAGTTCCAGAACTCAGTCTCCAAGGGGAATCCCACAAGAGTTGAAACCCAGGTGGACACAGTCATCTTTTCCAACTGCCACACAAATGACCACAATTGAAACCAAAACACTCCCACATGGCCCTCATGTTTTTCCATATAGACACTCATCATAACCTCTCGCTGGAGGTTTCCATGAGGGGCGCAGACCAAGACACCGTCCAAAATTAGCTCCCTTGCCCCTAATTTGCCGAAAGTCAGGGTGGCCTACACACCCTTCCTGTGAACCAGAACTGATCAAATAGGGATGTAGTTAATACTGTTCTGCTTTTCCAATTTGAGGCCTACTGACTGTCAGGTATAGATTCTTTATGTGATTTGGAGTCATCAGCAAACCCAAGCACTTCTGCAGGGGTTCAAAGAACTCATTTGAACTAAAGGATCCTGATTCTTACTTGATGAAGGTCAGGAATCTAATAGAGGAAGGCAAGAGACTCATTTGCCATTTCTGTTTTGAGTGCACACATGGAATCTATCTTTAGATGCATCAGGTGCTGAGAATCTAAGCCACAACCTCACACAGAACCAAGAGGCTGATTCAGACACATCCTTTTACAAAGCAATTTAGCAAAGAGCAACAGGTGATGCCCATTCATTTTCATTTGAAAACTGTTTTCTTCAGGCTTCACAAAGGGGTGGCCAGAGGCAAAGACCTTCCTGACATTTAGGGCAACAGAAAAACAGGTAAGCAAAAGACCCAAAGCAGGGTTTCTCCACTGAGACTTTCCTGGTCACACTGATATCTGAGTTTTCTGAGATGCTCCCCATTCACTTTAGCTATCAAGTACATGGTCATGTCACAGAGCTTGGAGGTTGTATATATCTTGGACACAAAACCATGAGCCTATTCTGGAGAGTGGCCAGAATTCAGGAAGAAAACAGGATCTTAGGAAGATAGTAGGTTTTGCCCATCCAGAAGGCAAGCCGCGGTCCATTCATCAATTGGGCAGGATGAATGCCAGGAAGCTTTCTACTAGACAGGACACATCCATTAATTCATTCTCTTTTCTAATGTCTACAACCACAGACACAGTGGGATACACAGACATAGAAACACTCACATGTCAAACGACTTACTAAAAACAGTGCAATCCAAACCAAACAAACCGCATTTTCTACCTATTCTCAGAACATGTGACAAAACCACAAAACCACAACCACTCCCACAAAGGCACCTCCTTCCCCCAAGTAGGTCTGTGAGTATCCAGAGTGTCCTCTGACTGGTGGGCCATACAATGTTCTCCCGAAATGTCCTGTCCTGACTCAGATCTGGTCTCCTTGGCCAACTCTGTGAAGTTGTCAGGAGCCAGCGGTGAGCCACTACCTGCTCTCTCAGAAAAGGTCCCTCTTCAGAGCTCTCCTGGCCTTTGGCTATCCTCACATAGGTAGGTACCAAGAAAGACTGACCCTGTCCTTTGTAAAACCGAACAAGTGAGCCCACTGGGACTGGGACTGGGACTGGCTCTGGGTGCCTGTCTTCATGGATCCCAAGTTCAGAGAATTCCTTCACCAAGGAAGTGACGTAGGTCACTTCCTTCAGGAACTGAATCAGGTTACTGCCTTGGCAACCAATTTGTCCTAACAGTTGCTTCCAAGAGTCCAATGAGTTGGAGGCTGCCCCTACTTCCAGTGAAACTTTCACAATTTTGCATGGTATATCAACCATAGGCACCCAAAAAAAGCTCTCCAGATAGGCGTGGTTTGGTCCATCTTCTATACATTAAGAAAAGAAATGTTGATTCAGACACATCCCTTCATGCTAACCAGGTTGTTTGTCATGGAAGATGACTTTTGCTCTCTGACGTCATTCATAGCTGCCTACATTTAATCCTGGGATCATTTCTTTAATGACCTTGGAGGTTCTCAGCAAGTGGAAGATCCCCTAATTTCTGTATTGAAAGACCAACTCTGTCCCCGCTCTTCAGTAAAGTTAGATTGAGAGAACAGTGTATGGTCAGGGTTAATAACATGTTCCATTTGGGTTAGGAATCATTCTGCGGGATGAATTATGGTATTGGGAACGTGCGATATTTATAAGAATATAAGTGAATTATAAGTATGAAAACAGACATCTAGGTAATATTTGAAGCCCAGAATTGCATTGGACCCTTAGCTGGGATTCTTAGCTTTGAATTATATTCTGCACAGATGTCTCAGATAAATCGATATACAATGGCATAATTACTTGTACCTTGGTTTATTGAATGTTGAAGAGAACATCCAGTCAAAAAGGGATAATTTGTAGGATTAGTAAGATAGTTGGTAGGTTTTGAAAGAAGAGTGAGTATAGGATTTGGATAAAAAGATCTTTAGCTGTAGGGTTTCGGATAGAGTGAATGTAATTGTCAGCACATGTGGAGAGTCTGTCAAAAGGATGAACTGGGGAAAAAAGTAGGAATGCAGATATCAATTGACATTAGGATATCAGGCAAAGTATAAAGTGAGTGATAGAATTATACATTTTCAACAGGCTTGAGTTTGAATATATAATCTTAGGAAGAAACAAACATGTAGTCACCAATAGGATGAACTTTTGAGAGCATTAGGCAACATGGACATGGATGTTTTCCGTAATCCATGCTCACTTTTCATTTAGGCTTTGGTACAAACATAAGTTTGACCTCTTCTTTCTGTGTGCAGAATACTACTGTGGTAAAATGTATATGTAGATCAGGTGACATGAGTATTTCTTCCACCATTTCTGGGAGCAATATTTTGAAGACGTATAAATTATTTTTGGAGGTAAAAATGGTGTACACTGTGTCTATAATTATAGAAATAATGCATGAATAGACCATACTGTAAATAAATATTATAACTGGTTCTAACTTTAAATAATGGATTGAATTGATATCTGAAAATATACAGAAAATCTTACATTGATATACAATCCTTCATTCCAACCAGTAATATATCTAATGGTTATATCAGCATTATGGTTTTTCATGAAGAATGTGTGAGTTTTGCTTCAAAAGTGATTATGGAAATCGGAAATAATGTGTTTGGAAAGAAGTCTCATGAAAAGACCAGTCAAGAAACCTGGAGGAATACATGTATTTTGAAGCAGAAAGTGATTGAAAGTGAAACAAATGCCTATATATTTGTGAACTTGTGGATCAAATATATATCCTATGATGTGCATAAACTGAAGAAATAGTAATGTACCACTGTTACATAAAAATGAACGTCAAAATACACATCATGTCCTCTCCCACAGGAATCTACTTGCATTGATGTTAAACTGGGTCAGTTATTGTAGAAATATTAGGATAATGCCGCAGTCTTGCTGGGCACAATCAGGAGCCACTTGCCAAAAGAAACGAACTTTATTTTTAGAACCACACACGCCAAACAAAACAGCCTCTCAGGAAAAACCTTCAGAGCCCCAACTGCCACCACTGGCTTCCCAAAACCTCTCCCTCCCACATGAGCCTCTCTCCGCCTCCCACAATCCTCCTGCTCTTGAGGCCGATTGGCTGGGTCATGTGGGCAAAGTCAAAAAAAGTCCCCCAATGAGCAGTTTTGTGGTCTGAAAGGGCAGGGAAACAGCCCATTGAGCATCACCGCAGAGGAGCCAATCAGCTAGTTGTTGCTGGGGCCGCTGTGAGCCAATCATCAGCCGGCAGCTGGAAGTTTGCTGGCAGCAGGAATTTTGCTGGGGCCCCTTCGGCTGTGGCTCTCAACATCTTCCCCTCTCTGTTTAAACAACACGCATGTGGCTTAGGGACCGTGCCTGCCTTAGGTTGTCCAATAGTACATATGGTCTTTACCCGTTAAGTTGGTACCATTGCAATTGGATCTTACCCGTCACTGACTACCCGTCCAGTATAGAGCCACACCTGTGGAGAGGTCTTTGTACCAGCGGGGGTGGGTGAGGTTCTTTGCCTCACCTCTGTTGGCCCCCCCAAATTTTAGCTGGACGATCATGACACGCAGAAGGGAGGAAGATACACCAAGCCAATTGACGGCTCCTTTTGGAAAAATTGTACCACCGATGACATCATCAGCAAATATACCCCAACACTACGACAAGTCGCTGCACCAACAGATAGTTCACAATGCATTTAGGTGAGTTCACATGTGTCCAGGCAAGTTCTGCAAGCAGTACAGGGATGGCTATTGCAGAAGCTGTAGATTGGAATTATCTTTGATTTCACCCGCACTGGGATGAAGATAGGAACTCTGGCAACAATGTCTAAAGAAAAAAATTATGTAACATTCCAGAAGGCACTAAAACCAAAAAAAAAAAAAAAAAAACATATGTAACATTCCAGAAGGCACATCAAAAACCAAAATGGCCCAAAAAGCATTCATTGAGGATGAAGTCTCTCACCTTCCTCTGTAAGGTTCCTGACCTCCATAAAATGAGAATAGGGATTTATTGGGTCAAATGAGTTCTTCAAAACCCTGCAGAGGGTAGCCGATGGGTTATTGGGTTTTTTCATTACTCCAATTCACATCAAGAATCTATACTTCACAGACAGTAGGCCTCAAATTAGAGAAGCAGAGCAGTACTAAAGTCAGGGTTATTTGATCACTCCTGATTCACAGAATGGGTCTCCAGGCCACCTTGACTTTAGGCAAATGAGAGGAAAGGGAGATTATTTTGGACACTGTCTTGGGCTGTGCCCCTCAAGGAAACGTCAAGCCAGAGGTTATGATGAGCGTCTATATGGAAGAAGATGAGGGCCATTTGGGAGTTTTTTGGTTTTCCTTGTGGTCATTTATGTGGCAGTCGGAAGAGATGACTGGGTCCACCAGGGCTTGAACTCTGGTGTGATTCCCCTTAGAGACTGAGTTCTGGAACTTACCTCAGAGAAGTATTGCCATGATTTGTGTTGGGATTTTAGGCGGCCACCCATGAGAGTCGCCCGTTGAAACTGAGATCTAGGCCCGGGGTGGCTTTCCACAGAGCACTGGGAATCTCAGACAGAATATCATATGATATTATTTTGAAATACTTGCCAGACATAGTTGAGAGTCAAAACACACATGGACCTCACATTGTAGACCTCAATTGGCCTGGCTTCATGTGACTATTTGGCCACTCTTTGGAAAGCCTTGCCTGTGAGAGTTCTCCAGAACATTCCTTGAAATGAGCTTCCTCAACATTGAATAATTCCTGAAAGAATTGAAACAAATAATGCCTCCAACTTCATTCTTGTAAAATGGCTAGATAAATACCATGAAATTTTTGAAATTCGCATGATGAGGTGGCACTGGAGAACCTTTGATTTTCTGTTGCTCATCATTAGTGTACCAGACAGTGCCTTGATTGATTGGGTATAATGAAAGTGGTGTAGAACAGAGATGCCGGTTAGATGGAGACTGCGGAGCATTTGGCCCAGAACTGTGGTGTGCAGGTGTGTGATAAAATATTTATGGTGGTGCCATGTGGATCTGCCATTGATTTCCAAATGGCTTTTAGCTGACATGGTGCACCCAGCAGACCCTTATATGCAAAGGCATCTTGTTATATGGAGAGGTTTCAGGGCAATCTTCAGAATCAGGTTGCTATGGTCAAGGGGGCAAGCTATGTGGGATAGAAGCCGGATTGGTGCGTTCTCCTGGAGACTCTGACCCACCACATGTCACAGAACTCCCTCCAACACTATGTCCCAGTTGAACTCCTTGTATTTCTTGAAGCAAATACCAAACTCCCAGTTCAGCACCAAGAAACACCATGAAAATTGAAGGATGACTAAATGGCTTCATCGTCCACACAGTTAGACACTTTGGCCCAGTGGCCTCTGTTTACCTACAAAGAGAAAAATCAGCACTGCTGCCTCAGGTTCATTGGAAAATAAGAAACCATGTTCTCCAGGTCACATAGATTCAGACCCAGCTTTGATGGTTTCACTACAAATGAAGACAAAGCTACTGACAACAACATATATTTCAAGTGCCACACCTCAGAGGCAGTTTCTCCAGAAGTCTTTTTTCCAGCAGACCTCCATGGTTGTGGAGTGTTTACCCAGTTCCTTACTTCTGGAAACTCCTCTACCTGCTCCCAGGTTGAGAACTCCTGAGAATTTTCCATTCCAGATATGTATTCACAGATTTTCTTACTCTTCTCCTCTAATTGTGTCTCACTTGGGGCAAAGGTAATGTCAAGGCATTGTTCTAGGTGAGAGTGGGAAGATTATTGCGTAGCACATATTTGCATACACATTGGATACATTATCCTATTTTCCATTTGAAATACTGAATTCCCGACACTAACCCATACCCTACTAGACTCTGACTACTTATCCTAAAATGATGGAGAAAAAGAAACCTAACAGAATAGAAATACAGGCCTTTTGTAGGAGGCATGGTGTGTACTTGGATTTTCCTTCACCTTTATCAAGGATATGTGTTATGAATCTAGTCAACTTTTCATTGTAAAATTTCTCCATGAGTTTTCAAAGTTAACACATATGTAAATTCCTGTCTCCTTTTCTCTGTAGCCTCTTTAGAACATGTATATTTTTATGCATATATAGACTCCTACCTGGTAACACACGTACATTCTTGTGAGCTCACTGACTTTGGAATATACAAATTATGAGAATAGATAACTTCCCCTAAATACTGATGGAACTGAAAATTCAACCTATGGGTGAGCTTCCTAGTGAACAACATCATACATAAATCCATGTTCAGTAAAATGAATATTTTTAGATATGTGGATGATATATATTTCATGATAAATTTTGATTGGCATATATATTGCTACATTTTATTGTTGTGTGTGTGTGTATATGTATATATATGTATATATATGTATATATATATATATATATATATATTTATATATATGTATGTATATATATATATATATATATATATATATATATATTCACGAGATTTTCCAGATTTTCCAAAATATGAAATAAATGTGTCTTATTATACACTCCCTAAATTCATTCAAGTTCATGTATGTGGATTTAAAATCAACATTTTTCATGATTATCATCAGTCTGGCTGGGCACAATTCAGGAGCCAACTGTCAAAAGAAACGAACTTTATTTTTAGAACCACACAAACCAAACAAAACAGCTTCTCAGGAAAAACCCTCAGAGCCCAACTGCCACCACAGTCTTCCCACAAGCCTCTCCCTCAACCACAAGCCTCCTCCTTTTGAGGCCGATTGGCTGGGTCACATGGGCGGAGCCAAAAAAGTCCACCAATGAGCAGCTCCGTTGTCTGAAAGGGCAAGAAAACATCCCATTGAGCATCACCACAGAGGAGCCAATCAGCTAGATGTTGCTGGGGCCTCTGTGAGCCAATCATCCACTGGCAGTCTGAATGGGCGGGGAAACAGCTCAATGAGCATCTGCAGTGAGCATCACCACAGAGGAGCCAATGAGCTAGATGTTGCTGGGGCTGCTGTGAGCCAATCATCAGCCGGCAGCTGGAAGTTTGCTGGCAGTTGGAGGTTTCCTGGGGCCCCTTTGGCTGTGGCTCTCAACATCTCCCCCTCTCTGTTTAAACAACAAGCATGTGGCTTAGGGACCATGCCTGCCTTTGGTTGTTCAAAACTACATATGGTCCTTACTGGAGAACCTTGGCTGTGGCTATCAACAGGATTTGTATGTACCATTCACTGAAGTTAGTTTTCAGTACTAGGAAACAAATATGTATTTCAGGTGGATAAATATTTCTGCGAAAAATCTTGTGAAAAGTTGATTTTAAATCCACATACTTGAACATAAATGAATTTAGGGAGTGTAAATAAGATACATATATTTCATATTTTGAAAAATCTGGAGAGTGTGTGGGTGTGTGTGTGTATACACACACACACACACACACAGATATTAAAATGTAGCAACATATATGCAAATCGAAATTCACCATGAAATACACATCAATCACAGATCCAAAAATATTCAATTTTCTTAACAGGGATTTATGTATAATGTTGTTCTACTAGGAAGCTCACCCATTATTTGAATTTTCAGTTCCAACAGCGTTTAGGAGGAGTGATGTCTTCTCACAAATTGTATCTCCCAAGTCAGTCACCTCACAAGAATGTAGGTGTGACACCAGGTAGGATTTGATATGTGCATATAAAAATACATTGCTGAATAGGCTACAGACAAAGGGAGACAGGAATTCACATATTTGTTAACTTTAAAAACACATGGAGATCTATTTCAATTAAAAATAGACTGGATTTATAACACCTAACATTTATCATGAAAAAGGCAAGATCAACTATACACCATGCCTCGTCTGAACTGCTTGTATTTCAATTCTGTTTGTGTTACTTTTCTGCATCATATTAGAATTAGTAGTCAGAGTCTAGTAGGGTATGGGTTCGTGTCAGGGATTCAGTATTTCGAATGGAAAATTGGAAAATGAATCCAATGTGTATGCAAATATGTGCTACACACAAAAAATTCCCACTCTCATTCAGAACAATGGCCTGAAATAACCACGCCCCATGTAAGAAACAATTAGAGGAGAAGAGTTAGAAAATCTGTGAATACATACGTAGAATGGAAAATGCTCAGTAGTTCACAACCTTTGAGGTGGAAAAGACGTTTCCAAACCTTAGGGACAGGGTAAAACTCCAGAAACATGGAACTCTGCTGGCCTAAACACTTCTGGAGATACTGACAATGAGGTTGGGTACTTGAAATATACGTTGTTGTCAGAACCTTTAGCTTCCTTTGTAGTGAGACCATCAAACTTGGGTCTGCATTTTTGTGACCTGGAGGACATGAATTCTTATTGTCCAATGAACATGAGGCAGCAGTGCTGAATTCACTCTTTGTAGCTAAACTGTGGCCACTGGGGGATAAGTGTCTCCCCGTCTGGAATTTGAAATCATTTGGTCATGCTCCACTTTTCGTGGTGTTTCTTGCTGCTGCAGTGGGTGTTTTGTATTTGGTTCATGACATACAAAGAGTTAAACTGGGACACAATGCTGGAGGGAGTCCTGTAACGTATGGTGTGTCAAGGTCTGCAGGAGAATGCACCAACCAGGCTTCTATCCCCCATTGCTTGCCCCCTTTACCATAGGAACTTGATTCTGAATATTGCCCTGAAAACTCTCCATGTAACATGATGCCTTTACATACAAAGTTCTGCTAGCTGCACCATGTCAGTCACAAGCCATTTGAAAGCCAATGTAAGATCCACATGACCCCACCACAGATGTATTGTCACACACCTGCACACAACTGCTCTAGGCCCACCACTCAGCAGGCTCCAACTTACTTTCATCTCTGTTCTACACCATTTTCATGAAATACAGTCAATGAAGGCATTTTCTGGTACACTCATGATCAGCAACAGGACATCCAAAGGTTCTCCAGTGCCACCTGGTCATGGGAATTTCAAAATTTGGTGGTAGTTATCTAGCCATTTTTGAAGGATGAAGTTGGAGGCACTGTGGGTTTAAATTCATTCAGGAGCCATTAAATATTGAGTAAGCTCATTTCGATGAAAGCTCTGGAGAACTCTCACAGGAAAGGCTTCCCAAAGAGTGGCCCAAGGTCACATGAAGCCAGGCCCATTGAGGTCTACAATGTGAGGTCCATGTGTGTTTTGACTCTCAACTATGGCTGTCAAGTCTTTCAAAATAAAATCATGTGATATCCTTGCTGAGATTCTCAGTGCTCTGTGGAAAGTAACCCTGGGCTTAGATCTCAGTTTCCAAGGGTGACTCTCATGCATGGCCTGCTAAAATCCCAACACAATTCATGGCAATACTTCTCTGAGGTCAGTTCCAGAACTCAGTCTCTAAGGTAAATCACACCTGAGTTCAATCCCAGGTGGACCCAGTCATCTCTTCCAAACGCCACACAAATGACCACAATTAAAACCAAAACACTCCCACATGGCCCTCATCTTCTTCCATATAGACACACATCATAACCACTGGCTGGTGGTTTTCATGAGTTGCGCAGCCTAAGACAGTATCCAAATTAAGCTCCCTTGCCCCTCATTTGCCTAAAGTCATGGTGGCCTGGACACCCTTCCGGTGAACCATGAGTGATCAAAAAGTCTTGCTGTTAATACTGCTTCAATTTTCCAATTTTAGGCCTACTGACTCTTCGGTTTAGATTCTTAATGTTAAGTGGAGTCATGAGAAAAACCAAGCACCTCTGGGCTAGCCTCTTCAGGGCTTTGAAAAACTCATTTGACCAAAAAGATCTTGATTCTCACTTGATGGAGGTCAGGATCCTTAGAAGAATTCGAGAGACTTCATCCACAATGACTGCTCTTTTGGCCATTTTGGTTTTGGATACACAAGAGATCTTTCTTTAGATCCCTCAGGTTCTGAGAATCTAGGCCACAGCCTCACAGGGGGCCAAGAGCCTGAATCAGACACATCCCATTCCAAAGCAATTAAGCAAAGAGCCACAGGTGATGCCCATTTATTTCCATTTGAAAACTGTTTTCTTCATGCTTCACAAAGGGGTGGCCTGAGGCAAAGATGTTCCTGACATTCAGTGCAACAGAACAATAGGTAAGCAAAATTCCCAAAGCAGGGTTTCTCCACTGAGACTTTCCTGATCACACTGATATCTGAGTTTTCTGAGATGCTCACCATTCCCTTCAGCTATGTAGTACATGGCCATGTCACAGAGCTTGGAGGTGGTACATATTTTGGACACAAAACCATCAGTCTATTCTGGAGAGTGCCCACAATTCAGGAAGAAAACAGGAACTTAGGAAGATAGTAGGTGTTGCCCATCTATAAGACAAGCCACAGTCCATTCATAAATCGGGCAGGATGAATGCTGAGAAGATTTCAACTAGACAGGACTCATCCATTGATGCATTTTCTTTTCTAATGTCTACAACCAGGGGCACAGTGGGATACACTGATATCCAAACACATGCCTTGTCAAACGACTTACTACAAACAGGTCCCGCCAAAACAAACAAACCGCCATTCCTACCTATTCTCAGAACATGAGACAAATTCACAAATCCCCACCCACACCCACAAAGACACCTCCTTCCCCCAAGTAGGTCTGTGACTATCTGGAGTTTCCACTGACTCGTGGGCCATAGTATGTTCCAAATAAATGGCCTTCCTGTCTCAGACCTGCTTTCCTTGTGCAACTCTGTGAATTTGTCAGGAGCCAGCAGTGTGCCACTACCTGCTTTCTCAGGAAAAACCCTATTCAGAGCTTTTCTGCGTTTTGGACATCCTCACATCAGTAGGTACCAAAAATGAATGTCTGTGTCCTTGGTAAATCCAAACAAGGAGACCACTGGGACTGGGACTGGACTGGCTATGGGTTCCTGTCTTCCTGGATCCCAAGTTCAGAGAGTTCCAACACCAAAGAAGTGATGTGAGGTCACTTCCTTCAGGAACTGAATCAGATCACTGCCTTGGCAACCTCTTTGTCCTAACAGTTGCTTCCAAGGCTACCATGAGAAAGAGGCTGCCCCTACTTCCTGTGACACTTTCACAAGTTAGAATGCTATATCAACCATAGGCACCCGGGAGCAGCTCTCCACACAGGCCTGGTTTGGTCCATCTTCTCTACATTAAAAAGAGAAAGGCTGATTCAGAAACAACCCTTCATTCTGACCATGTTGTTTGCCAGGGAAGATGACTTTTGCTCTCTCAGGTCCTTCATAGCTGCCTACATCTTCTCCAGTGATCATTTCTGCATGGAATTTTGTGGTTCTCAGCAGGTGGAAGATCCCCTACATTCCTATATTGTAAGACCAACTTTGTCCCTGCTCCTCTGTAAAGTTAGATTGAGGGAACAGTGTATGGTTAGGGTTAATAACATGTTCGATTTGGGTTAGAAATTATTCTGCTGGATGAATAATTGTACAAGAATAATGAGGTGAAATGTATGTAGGAAAACAGAAATCTAAGTAAAATTTGAAGCCCAGAAGGGGATTGGGCTTCAAGGGATTGTGATACTTAGAATTGCGATCAAGGGATTGTGATACTTAGCATTGAATTATGTTCTGCATAGATGTCTCAGAGAGATCGATATACAATGGCATAAGACCCTGTACCTTGGATTATTGAATGTAGAAGAGAACATCCAGTCAGAAAGCGTTAATAGGTAGGATTAGGAAGATAGTCAGTAGGTTTAGGAGGAAGAGTGATTATAGGATTTGGAACAAAAGTTTCTTAGCAATAGGGTTTCGATTAGAGTGTGAATGGAAATGTCAGCACATGTGAAGAGTCAGTCACAATGATGAACTGGGGAAAATATGTAGGAAAGCAATCAATAGAGACATTATGAAATCAGGAAAAGTATAAAGTGAGAGAAAGGATTAGATGTTTTCAACAGGGTTGAATTTGAATATATAATCTTAGGAAGAAACAAATATATTGTCACAAATAGGATTGATTTTTGAGAGCATTAGGCAACTTGGACATGGATGTTTTTAGTAATCCATATTCACTTTACATTTAGGCTTTGGTACAAACATAAGTGTGACCTTTTCTTTTTGTGTCCAAATATTACTGTGATAAAATGTATATGTAGATAAGGTGACATGAGTATTTCTTCCATCATTTCTGAGACCAATAATTTGAAGACGTATAAATTAGTATTGGGTTTACAAAGAGGTGTACCCTGTGTCTATGAATATAAAGAAAAAGCATGAATAGACTGTACAGTGAATAAATAATATAACTGGTTTCACTTTAAATCATGGATTGAATTGATATCTGAAAATATATAAGAAATATTATATTGATACAAAATCATTCATTCCAACCAGTTATACATCTAATGGTAATATTGGGGTTATGGATTATCATGAAGGGTGTGCGAGTTTTGCTTCAAAAGTGATTATGGAAATCGAAAATAATGTATTTGGAAAGAAGTCTCATGAGAAGACCAGTCAAGAAACATGGAGGAATACATGTGTTTCGAAGCAGAAAATGATTGAAAGTGAAACAAATGCCTATAATTTTGTAACTTGTGGATGAAATATATATCTTATAATGTGCATAAACTGAAGAAATAGTAAAATACCAGTGGTGAATAAGAATGAACATAAAAATACACATCATGCCCCATAGCAATCTACTTGCATTAATGAGAAACTGGGTCAATTATTGTAGAAATATTAGGATTTGTATTCATGATTCACTGAAGTTAATTTTCAGTAATAGGAAACAAATAGTATTTCAGGTGGTTGAATATTTCCGAGAATAATCTTGTGAAATGTTGACTATAAATCCTCATACATGAACTAGAATGAAATTAAGGAGTGTATAATAAGACACATATATTTAATATTTTAAAACATCTGGAGTGTGTATACACACACACACACACACACACACATTAAAAAGTAGTAGTATATATGCCAATCGAAATTCATCATGAAATATATATCATCCACAGATCGAAAAATATTCATTTTCCTGAACATGGAATTATGTATAATATTGTTCAACTAGGAAGCTCACACAGAGGATGAATTTTCAGATCCCACAGTGTTTAGGAGGAGTGATCACTTCTCACAATTTGTATCTGCCAAGTCAGATACCTGACAAGAATGTACGTGTGATACCAGGTAGGATTCTATATATGCATATAAAAATAGATGTGCTGAATAGGCTACATAGAATGGGAGAGAGGAATTCACATATTTGTTAACTTTAAAAACACATGGAGAACTATATCAATTACAAATTGACTAGATTTATAACACCAACACTTTGTCACGCAAAAGCCGTGTCCAACTATACACTATGCCTCCTCTGATATGCTTGTATTTCTATTCTGTTTGAGTTATTTTTCTCCATCATATTAGGATTAGTAGTCAGAGTATAGTAGGTTATGGGTTAGTGTCAGGGATTCAGTATTTCAAGTAGAAAATAGGAAAATTAATCTAATAAGCATGAAAATATGTGCTACAAAAAATATTCCCACTCTCATCCAGAAGAATGCCTTGAAATTATCTTTGCCCATAGTATGACACAATTAGAGGAGAAGAGTTAGAAAATATGTGAATACATATCTGGACTGGAAAATGCTCAGCATTACACAACTATGGAGGTGGTAGAACAGTTTCCAAAAGTAAAGGACAGTGTAAACCCTCCACAAACATGGAGCTATGCTGGCCTAAAGACTTCTTGAGAAACTGCCTCTGAGTTTGGGTAGTTGAAATATATGTTATTGTCAGGAGCTTAACTTCCTTTGTAGTGAGACCATCAAAGTTTGGTCTGCATCTATGTGACCTGGAGGACATGGTTTCTTATTTTCCAATGAACATGAGGCTGCAGTGCTGAATTCACTCTTTGTAGCTAAACTGTGGTCACTGGGGGCTAAGTGTCTCCCCATGTGGACTTTGAAGCCATTTGGTCATCCTCCACTTTTCCTGGTGTTTCTTGCTGCTGCACTGGGTGTTTTGTATTTGCTTCACGACATACAAGGAATTCAACTGGGAAACAGTGCTGGAGGGAGTCCTGTAACATGTGGTGGGTCAGGGTCTGCAGGAGAATGCCCCAACTTGGCTTCTATCCCACATTGCTTGCCCCCTTGACCATACCAACCTGATTCTGAACATTGCCCTGAAACCTCTCCATATTACAAGATGCCATTTCATATAATGGTCTGATGGCTGCACGAAGTCAGTCACAAGCAATTTGGAAGCCAATGTAATATCCACATGGCCACACCACAGATGTATTATCACACACCTGCACACCACTGCTCTAGGCCCACTACTCAGCACGCTCTAACTTACTGGCATCTCTGTTCTACACCATTTTCAAGAAACCCAGTAAATCAAGGCACTGTCTGGTACACTCATGATCAGCAATGGGACATCCAATGGTTATCCAGTGCCACCTGGTCATTGGGAATTTCAAAAATTTTTTGATATTTATCTATCCATTTTTCAAGAATGAAGTTGAAGGCACTTTGGGGTTTCCATTCATCCCAGAAGCATTAAATGGTGAGGAAGCTCATTTCGATGAAAGCTCTGAGGAACTCTCACAGGCAAGGCTTCTCAGAGTGTGCCCAAAAGGTCACATGAAGCCAGGCCCTTTAAGGTCTATAATGTGAGGTCCTTGTGTGTTTTGACTCTTAACTGTGGCTGCCAAGTTTTTCAGAATAAAATCATGTGATATCCTTGCTGAGATTCTCAGTGCTCTGTTGAAAGCTTTCCTGGGCCTAGATCTCAGGTTTCAAGGGCGACTCTTATGCATGGCCTCCTACAATCCCAACACAACTCATGGCAATACTTCTCTGAGGTCAGTTTCAGAACTCAGTTTCTAAGGGGAATCACACCAGAGTTCAAGCCCATGTGGACCCAGTCATCTATTCCAAACGCCACAAAAATGACCACATTTAAAACCAAAACATTCCCACATTGCCCTTATCTTTAACCATATAAACACTCATCATTAACTCTGGCTGCAGGTTTCCAAGAGTGGCGCAGCCCAAGACAGTGTCCAAATAATGCACCCTTGCCCCTGATATGTCCAAAGTAAGGGTGGCCTGTTCACCCTTCTTATGAACCAGGAGTGATCAAATAGGCCTGCCATAAATACTGCTCTGCTTCTCCAATTTGAGGCCTACTGACTGTCAGGTATAGATTCTTTATGTGATTTGGCATCATGAGACAACCCAAGCAGTTCCGCAGGAATTTGAAGAACTCATTTGATCCAAAGGATCCCTATTCTCACTTGATGGAGGTCAGGAACCAAACAGAAGAAGGCAAGAGACTTCATCCACAATGACAGATTTTTTGCCATTTTGGTTTGGATGCACACATGGGATCTTCTTTAGATCTATCAGGAGCTGAGAATTTTAGCCACAGCCTCAAACAGGGCCTAGTGTCTGATTAAGACACATCCCTTTCCAGAGCAATTAAGCAAAGAGCCACAGGTGATGCCCATTCATTTCCATTTGAAAACTATTTCTTCAGGCTTCACAAAGGGGTGGCCTGAGGCAAAGACCTTCCTGACATTCAAGGCAACAGAAACATAGATAAGCAAATGGAGCCAAGCAGGGTTTCTCCACTGAGACTTTACTGGTCACACTGGTATCTGAGTTTTCTGAGATGTTCCCATTCCCTTCAGCTATCAAGGACATGGCCATGTCACAGAGTTTGGAGGTGGTACATATCTTGAACAATAAACCATGATACTATTCTGGAGAGTGGCCAGAATTCAGGAAGAAAACAGCAACTTAGGAAGTTAGTAGGTGTTTCCCATCCATAAGGCAAGCAACAGTCCATTAATCAATTGTGCAGGATGAATGCTGTGAATCTTTCTACTAGACAGGACACCTCCATTGATGCATTCTCGTTTCTAATGTCTAAAACCACGGACACAGTGGCTACACAGACATAGAAACACTCGCCTTGTCTAAAGACTTACTAGAAAAAGTCGACTCCAAACCAAACCAACCACCTTTCCTACCTATTCTCAGAACATGAAACAAAACCACAAACTCACACCCACAACCAAAAAGGCACCTCCTTCCCAAAAATAGGTCTTTAACTATCTGGAGTGTCCTCTGACTGGTGGGCCATACTATGTTCCACTCGAAATGGCCTGTCTGGTCTCAGATCTTGTCTCCTTGGCCAACTCTGTTATTCTGGGAGGAGCCAGTGGTTAGCCACAACCTGCTGTCTCAAGAAAGGCCCCTCTTCAGAGCTCTACTGGCATTTGGCCATCCTCACATCAGTAGGTACCAAGAAGGTCTGACTCTGTACTTGGTAAATCCAAACAAATGAGCCCACTGGGACTGGGACTGGGACTGGCTCTTGGTGCCTGGCTTCTTGCATCCCAATTTCAGAGAGTTCTATCACCAAGAAAATGAGGTATGTCACTTTCTTTGGAACTGAATGAGGCCACTGCCTTGGCAACAACTTTGTCCTAACAATTGCTTACAATGGTCCCATGAGTTGGAGGGTGCCCCTACTTCCTGTGACAATTTGACTAGTTAGAATGGTATATCAAAATAGACACCATGGAACAGCTCTCCACGAAGGCCTGGTTAGGTCCATCTTCTCTACATTAAGAAGAGAGAGTCTGATGCATACACATCCCTTCGTCCTGTGCAGGTTGTTTGCCATGGAAGATGGCTTTTGCTCATTCAGGTCCTTCATAGCTGCCTACATCTTCTCCAGGGATAATTTCTACATCGAACTTTGAGGTTCTCAGCAGTTGGAAGATCACCTACATCCCTTATTGAAAGAATAGCCCTGTCCCTGCTCTTTTGTAATGTTAGATTGAGGCAACAGTGTATGGTTAGGGTTAATAACAGGTTCGATTTGGGTTAGGAATCATTCTGCGGGATGAATAATGGTATTGGGAACCTGCAAAATATAGAAATATAGTGGTTAAATATAAGTATGGAAACAGAAATCTAGGTAAGATTTGAAGCTCAGAAGTGCATTGGGCAATAGATTGGGACACGTAGCTTTGAATTACGTTCTGCATACATATTTCAGAAAAATCGATATACAATGGCATAGGACCTTGTACCTCGGATGATTGAATGTAGTAGAGTACATCCACTCAAAAAGGGATAGTCGATAGGATCAGGAAGATAGTCAGTATGTTTCGGAAGAAGATAGAGTATAGGATTTGGACCAAAGTTCATTAGCAATAGGGTTTTGGTTAGAGAGTGAATGTCAATGTCATCACATGTGAAGGGTCAGTCACAATGTTGAACTGGGAAAAATATGTAGGAAAGTAGATATCAATAGAGACATTAGGAAATCAGGCAAAGTATAAAGTGAGTGAAAAAACTAGACATTTCCAACAGTTTTGAGGTTGAATATATAATCTTAGGAAGAAACAAAAATGTGGTCACCAATAGGATTGACATTTGAGAGCATTAGGCAACCTGGATATGGATGTTTTTAGTAATCCATCTTCAGTTTCCATTTAGGCTTTGGTACAATCATACGTGTGACTTTTGCATTTTGTGTCCAGAATATTACTGTGGTAACATGCATATGTAGATCAGGTGACATGAGTATTTCTTCCACCATTTCTGGGAGCAATATTTAGAAGAAGAATAAATTAGTATTGGGCATACTAAGAGGTGTACCCTGTGTCTATGAATATAGAGATAATGCATGAATAGACCATATAGTGAATAAATAATATAACTGGTTCCACTTTAAATAATGGATTAAACTGATATCAGAATATATATAAGAAATACTATATTGATATGAAATCATTCCTTCCAACCAGTTATACATCTAATGGTGATATTATAGTTATGGTTTATCATAAAGTGAGTGTCAGTTTTGCTTCAAAAGTGATAAAGGAAATCAAAAATAATGTAAGACCAGTCAAGAAACCTGGAAGAATCCATGTGTTCTGAAGCAGGAAGTGATTGAAAGTGAAACAAATGCCTATAAGTTTGCTAACTTGTGGATGAAATATGTATCCTATGATGTGCATAAATTGAAGAAATAGTAATGTACCAGTGTTGAATTAAAATAAATTTCAAAATACACATCATGTCACATAGGAATGTACTTGCATTGATGTTAAACTGGGTCAGTTACTGTAGAAGTATTAGTATTTGTATGCAACATTAACTGAAGTTAGTTTTTAGTACTGCAAACAATATGTATTTCAGGTGGATGAATATTTCTGAAAATGATCTTGTGAAAAGTTGATTATAAATCCATATAATGAACATGAATGAATTTAGTGAGTGTATATAAGACACAAATATTTCATATTTTGAAAAATCTGGAGAGTGTATATATATATATATACAAAAAAACACACACAGACAATAAATTAGCAATCGAAATTTATCATGAAATATATATCTTCCACAGATGCAAAATTATTTCTTTTAGAACATGGATTTATGTATAATGTTGTTCTTCTAGGAAACACACCCCTAGGTTAAATTTTCAGTTCCAACAGAGTTTAACAGGAGTGATCATTTCTCACAAATTGTATTTGCCAAATTAGCCTCCTCACAAGAATGTAGGTGTGATACCACGTAGTGTTCTATATGTGCATTTAAAAATACATGTGCTGAATAGGCTACAGAGAAAGGGAGAGAGGAATTCACATATTTGTTAACATTAAAAACACATGGAGAACTATTTCAATTAAAAATTGACTAGATTTATAACACCTACAATTAATCATGCAAAAAACAAGTCCAACTATACACCATGATTCCTCTGAACTGCTAGTATTCCTATTCTGTTTGTGTTATTTTTCTCCATCATATTAGGAGTAGTAGTCAGAGTTTATTATCGTATGCGTTAGTGTCAGGGATTCAGTATTTCGAATGGAAAATTGGAAAATGACTCTAAAGGGTATGCAAATATGTGCTACACAAAAATGTTCACATTCTCATCCAGAAGATTGCCTTGGCATTACCTTAGTTCCAAGTAAGATACAATAAAGGAGAAAAGTTAGAAAATCTGTAAATACATATCAGGAATAAAAAATGCTCAGGAGTTCACAAACTTGTAGGTGGTAGAGGAGTTTCCAATAGTAAGGGACAGGGTAAACACTCCACAAACATTGAGCTCTGCTTGTGTAAAGACTTCTTGAGAAACTCTCTGAGGTTGGGCTCTTAAAATACATGTTGTTGTCAGGAGCTTTAGCTTCCTTTGTTGTGTGACCATCAAATCTGGGTGTGCAAATATGTGACCTGAAGGACATTGTTTCTAATTTTCCAATGAAAATGAGGCAGCAGTGCTGAATACTCTTTTTGTAGTTAAAATATGGCCACTGGGGTGTAAGTGTCTCCCCGGGTTGACTGTGAAGCCATTTGGTCATCCTCCAATTTTCGTGGTGCTTCTTGCTGGTGCACTGGGAGTTTGGTATTTGCTTCATGAAATACAAGGAGTTCAACTGGGACACAGTGCTGGAGGGAGTTCTGTCACGTGTGGAGGGACACGGTCTGCATGAGAATGCACCAACCAGGATTCTGTCCCACATAGGTTGCCCCTTTGTCCATAGCAACCTGATTCTGAACATTTCCCAGAAACCTATCCATATAACAAGATGCCTTTACATATAAGGGTCTGCTGGCTGTACCCTGTCAATCACAAGGCAATTGGAAGCCAATGGCAGATCCACATGCCCCAACACACATGTTTTTTCACACACCTTCACACCACTGCTCTAGGCCCACTAATGAACAGGCTCCAACTTACTGGCATCACTGTTCTACACAATTTTCATGAAAACCAGTCAGTCAAGGCACTGTCTGATACACTCATGATCAGCAACAGGACATCCAAAAGTTTTCCAGTGCCACCTGGTGATGGGAATTTCAAAAATTTCATGGTATTTATCAAGCCATTTTTCGAGGATAAAGTTGGAGGCTCTGTGGGTTTCAATTCATTCAGGAACCATTAAATGTTGAAGAAGCTCATATCAATGAAAGATCTTGAGAACACTCACAGGCAAGGCTTCCCAAAGAGTGGCCAAAAGGTAACATGAAGTCAGGCCCATTGAGGTATACAATGTGAGGTCCATATGTGTTTTGACTCTCAAGTGTGGCTTTAAAGAATTTCAGAATAAAATCATGTGATATCCAGGCTGAGATTCCCAGTGCTGTGGGCAAAGCCACCCTGCACCTAGATCTCCCTGCACCACAATTAATACCTGAGATGTTGGTTGCATGGCCTAGTAAAATCCAAACACAATTCATGACAATACTTCTCTTATGTCACTTCCAGAATTCAGTCTCTCAGGGGAATCATACCAGAGTTCAAGCCCAGGTGGACCCAGTCATCTGTTCCAAGCACCAAACAAATTACCACAATTCAAAACAAAATGCTCCCACATGCCCCTTATCTTATTTCATGTAGACACTCATCATAACATCTGGATGGAGGTTTCCATGAGGGGCACAGCACAATACAGTGTCCAAAATAACCTTTCTTGCCCCTCATTTGCCTAAAGTCAGTGTGGCCTGGAAATCCTGACTGTGAACCAGGAGTGATCAAATACGCCTGCCGTTAATACTCCTTGGCTTCTCCAATTTGATGCGTACTGACTGTGGGGTTTAGAATCTTTATGTAAACTGGATTCATGAGAAAACCCAAGCACCTATGGGCTAAACTCTGCAGGGCTTTAAAGAACTCATTTGACCCAAAGGATCCCTATTTTCACTTGATGGATGTCAGGAATCTTAGAGAAGAAGGTGAGAGTCTTCATCCACAATAACTGCTCTTTTGGCCATTTTGGTTTTGGATGCACCCATGGGATCTTTCTTTAGATCCATCAGGTGCTGAAAATCTAAGCCAAAGCCTCACACAGGGCCAAGAGGCTGATTCAGACACATCCCTTTCCAAAGCAATTAAGCAAAGAGCAAAACACACACAGACATTATAAAGTGGCAATATATATGCCAATTGAAATTCATGATGAAATATATATCGTCCACAGATCCAAAAATATTAATTTTACTGAACATGGATTTATGAATAATGTTGTTAAACTAGAAAGGTTACCCTTAGGTTGAATTTTAAGATCCAATAGCATTTAGGAGGAGTGATCTCTTGTCATAATTTGTATCTGCCATGTCAACCACCTCACAAGAATGTATATGTGATACCAGGTAGGATTCTATATGTTTATATAAAAATACATGTGATGAATAGGCTACAGAGAAAGGGATAGAGGGATTCACATATTTATTAACTTAAAAAACACAAGGAGAACTATTTCAATTAAAAATTAACTAGATTTATAACACCTACCCTACATAATGCAAAAGGAAAGTCCAACTATACACCATGCCTCTTCTGAACTGCATGTATTTCTATTGTGTTTGTATGCACTGTGGGTTTCAAGAACCATTAAATGTTCAGGAAGCTCATTTGAATGAAACTCTGGAGAACTCTCATAGGCAAGGCTTCCCAAAGAGTGACCAAAAGGTTAGATATAGCCAGGCCCATTGAGGTCTACAATGTGAGGTCCATGTGTGTTTTGACTCTCAACTATGGCTACCAAGTCTTTAAGAATAAAATCATGGGATATCTTGGCTGAAATTCTCAGTGCTCTGTGGAAATCCACCCTCGTCCTTGATCTTAGTTTCCAAGGGCGACTCTCATGCTTGGCCTCCTAAAATATCACCACAATTCATGGCAATACTTCTCTGAGTTCAGTTCCAGAAGTCAGTCTCTAAGGGGAATCCCACAAGAATTCAAGCCCAGGTGGACCCACTCATCTCTTCCAACCGTCACACAAATGACCACAATTAATACCAAAACACTCTCACATGGCCCTCCTCTTCTTCTATAAAGGCACTCATCATAACATCTGGCTGGAGGTTTCCATGAGGGGCACAGCCCAAGACAGTGTCCCAAATAAGCTCCCTTGCCACTCATTTGCCTAAATTCAGGGTGGCTTGGACACCCTTCTTGTCCACCAGGAGTGATCTGAAAGGGTAAAATAAATTGAAATTAAAGTGTAAAAGTTGAAGTGTAAAAGACTGGGTTTTGTAAAGTTTCTAAGCTGCAAGGCCTGAGTTAAAATGTAAAGGACCAGGTATTGTTAAGTTCCTATGCTACATGCAAAACCTGAAATTCCTGTAGCTTGTAGTACAATTCCCGACTGCCCAGTAAATATTCCCCCTGACCGCCTGGTTATTTAATAACCTAGGACCCTGTGTGGCCTGGCACATAGGCATTGCAAGGCCTAAAGCAATCTGTTTGAATGTGTACCTCGCTTTAGAACTGACCTATCACTCCTGCCTCACCTGTTCCTGCCAATGAGTGAACTAATCATGTTTAGGAATTGTTGTTTGATTTTTCTGCGGTGTATGTTGATTTCTTAATGGAGACTGTGATATATGTAAAGTCCCGCCCTCCCCAAAAAGTGTACTTAAGCACTGCTCAACCCCTGCTCGGGGATCTGGGCTGCTCTCCCTTCTTGAGTGAGCACGTAGCCCCAGCATGCTGGATTGGATCCTCAATGAACGCCTTTTTCTGTTGCATGAGCTGTGGTCTCTTGGTGGTCTCTTCCTCCGACGTTCACCGGATCCTTACATTTGGTGCGTTGGCCGGGAATCACGCAGCATAGGACAAGGACACCCCAACAGACCCCTCTGGGGGTAAGTAAGGCGCTTCTTTCCATTTTTTCTTGCGATCGCTCAGAGCTTTTTGTTCAGGTTCCGTTTTTCCGTTTTTGGTTTGGGTTGGCAGAGTGGCTGCCAGCGGAGAACGTAAGTTCCCCCTGTCAGTGGTGGACAAACGTGTCCTAAAGCCACAGACCACGTCCTCGCAAGGGATGCCTTGGAGGACTCAGGGAGTGATGGATGTGCCCTCATTGGGTGAGGAGGGACGGATGAGCCCACATTAGGTGACTCTGCTGCCAACCCATCATATCTTGCTGGCTACTTTTTTCTCTCAGGTTGAATTCACTGTCTGTCTTTGTGGTCTAACCCATCAGGTTTTGCCAGTTACTAGGTTCTAATCTTTACTTCTGAACTCGTGTTAAATGTTACCTGTGTGTACATGTTTGTGTCACGTTTGTATTGTCCTTGTCTCTGTTTGAGAAACTCTCATTATGGGACAAAGCCATTCCATGCCTCTGTCCTTGAAGCCTTTCCTGGTCCCTGCCTCCAATCCGACACCGTCACCCAGGATCCTATCACTCAAACCTTCTACTCCTTCCCCTCTTCCCTCCATTCTCCCTGAGTCACAAGATTGTAGATCTTGGGGTTGTGAACAAACGGGAGCTGCATGATGGTCTTTGTGTGTCTTTTTATCTGAGTTTCTGTTAAATGTGATGGCATTGTTTGGACCGATGCAGAGTCCCGAGTTCCAACCTGCCTTACATATGTGGAAGTTACTTTAGCTAAATTTTAAACTAATGCTTCTCCTGTGAGGGACCAAAAGTCAATAGAACCGCCAGTTTTTCTGTTCTCACCTTTTGCACCTCTCTTAGCTGTGTTTTAAAGAACTTTGATAATCTTTACTCCCCTTTGTTAAGCAAGATTACGGAAGCAGTGATTTTTTTCTTCCCGTAGTTGGCTTGAGCATGCCCACTGCAGAGGGAAATGTCTGGGGTCAAAGAACTTTGATATCTCGCTTAAACTTTTCTCAAAACCCTGTCCTCATTATTAAATTGGCATTAATTGGCTTTGGGATGGGAACCAAGCCTTCAGTCATAAATTTTGACACCCCAGAGGGGACTTTAAATAAACCCCACTCTGCCCTCTTGGGGAAGCCTAGCACTCAAAACAACTGCAAGCAGAGGATGAAATTTTTGGGAGCTGACTACTGCAAAGTTGGGAGACATAGAATATGCCTGGTGCCTGGGGTCAAAGCAAACCAGAGGAACTAATCCTGTAAGTAAATGGTGAGGCTAAGGGACTCCCAGCAGCTGACAGAGCCATTTTGCTGTGGGGAACTCCCTTATTCCTTACGTGCACTTTAAGGATTTCTCCACCTCTGTTTACTTAACAAAAGGGGCAATGAATGCATTAATATGTTGATATTATAGATTTTTTCTTGGGGATGATCTAGGGTGAATGTGTATCTAAAAATGATTTTTTTTTTATTTTAACCATCTCGTATCTAAATGGGTTTCTAAAGCATTGCACTATGTTACAGTTAAAAGTTGGGTTTATACAATTGTTTAGTTTGATTTCAGGTAGTTCATGCTAGGAAACTTAAATACTTAGGATAAAAAATAATTAAAGAGTTTTAATTTTGAACTAGGCAGCCTGAAAAAATTTCACTAGATATACCAGTGCATTAACTTGGGAAGAGATAATAAATTATGATATGGTATCTATTCCCATCAGTGTGTAAGATTTTAAAAAATGGTACTAAATTAAAACGTTGGTCTGGCTTATTGAAATGACATTAATTAGCAACAGTCTTGGAAATTTTTAAAGCTTAATTTCGGATACACATGGTAGTGTGTGGTTCTTTTTAAAAAATTTTCAGCCAATTTAATGTAACTTAATACTATTAGAAACTTCATAACAAAGAAAGGGGCTTAACGATCCTATAGAAACTTCTTCTGATGGTGGCTTTAATATTATCAAAAAATGATCCTATTTTCAGTTTTGTGTGAGCAAGTTTTTCTAGTGTAGAAAAATCTAAAGATATAAAATTTTGAGAATTACATCTTAAACTTGCATCAAAATTTTCAACATCCAAACCTGGAAATTATGACTTATAGCTAAAATGCCTTAGGCCTGAGGTTTCTGCTACGAAACCTCAGTCTTTTCAGTTTTCCAGACCTCAGCAAGGACTTAAGTTGATATGCAAATAAAAGAAGCCTGCAGCACTCAGCAGGAGACAGATAAAAAAGAGTAAATGTGTCTTTTTACCTGAACTCAAACTAGACCTAACCAAAAAATTATATTATACGGTATTTACTAATTACTGGCCAGTCATCTTTTTTAGGACTCTTGCTTTTCTTAGATTCTGTATTTTTTTTTTGAACTCATGATCTTGATTCTGCTGATGGGTTAATGTTTTCTGATCAGTTCTATTTTTGATCGACTCTGGAGTTTTTAGCATTTCAATGGAGATTTCACCTGAAAAAGCTACAAGGCTTTTATTATTGTGTTATGTGTTACATTTGTGTTACGTGTTGTATGTTGGTATGTCTGTATGTGTGTATGTCCATATATCATGCAGTGATATGACAATTGACAGATGAGGAGCACTCATGAAAAATTTAAGAATGTATCCAAATGTCTTTGATTCACGTGATTCATATGTTTTAATTCAAATTGGGTAAACAGATAAAAATAAAGATGTCTTTAAAATTAGGCCAATAAGTTTTCTAGGTTTTCAAAAAGGCCCTAATAAAATGTAGATGTCTATAAAATAATCTGCCTAAATTCAGAAATTTACAAGTATTGTATTGAAATGTGAACAGAAAGAGGTTAGTAGATGAAAAAGAGAAACTAAAAGGTTCCAGATATAGATCTAATAGAGGAAAAATGTGTTTCTGGATAAGAGAGTCTATATGATTAAGTAATTAAAGGGGTTTAAGTAAATAATAAAAAAAGGTTTGTGTAACTTGGTTATATGTGTAAGTTTTGAGCAAGTAATCTTAAAAAAATAAACAGCTGGTAAAACAAGTACTGTTTTTATAAAATTGTGCCATGTTATTTCTTTAAAATCTAAACTTGTTTAATACAAAAACATCAATGTAATTGTGGTGTTAATGTGTTCATATCTTCCAGGTATACAAGTCTGTAAGGTAGAAGCTTCCAAAGACCATTGTATCAAGCTGGTGTTCTAAGGTTGTATGGTAATTCTAGGCTTAAAAGAAAAACATGTTGGAGATTTATGTATATCATTTGTGTTCTATAATTGGACTTGTTATCAATAAGATATGTACAGTTCCATGTTACTTTTTACACTGAGATGCAATTTAAAAGAATTTTTAACTTAATGAGAGCCAAATCTGTGAAGGTTTTATTGTAAACACAAAGGTAATACCCATTCATTTCCATGTGAAAACTGTTTTCTTCAGGCTTCACAAAGGGGTGTCCTGAGACAAAGACTTTCCTGATATTCAGGGCAACATAACAATAGGTAATCAAAAGGCCCAAAGCAGGGTTTCTCCACTGAGACTTTACTGGCTACACTGATATCTGAGTTTTCTGAGATGCTTGCCATTCCCTTCAGCTATCCAGTATATGGCCATGTCACAGATCTTGGAAGTGGTTCATATATTGGACACAAAATCATGAGCCTATTCTGGAGAGTGGCCAGAATTCAGGAAGAAAACAGGAACGTAGGAAGATAGTTGGTGTTGCCCATTGATAAGGCAAGCCACACTCCATTTATAAATTGTGCCGGATGAATGCTGGGAAGTTTTCTCCTTGAGAGGATACACCCATTGAGGCATTCTCTTTTCTAATGTCTACAACCACGGACACAGTGGGATACACAGACCTAAAAACACTCGCCTTGTCAAAGGACTAACTAGAAACACTCCACTCCAAACCAAACACACCCCCTTTCCTAACTATTCTCAGAACAAAAGAAAAAACCACAAACCCATACCCACAACCACAAAGGCACCTCCTTCCCCCAAGTAGGTCTGGAACTATCCAGAGTGTCCTCTGACCGGAGGGCCATACTATGTTCCCCAGAACTGGGCTCCTTGGTCAACTCTGTGAAGTTTTCAGGAGCCAGCAGTGAGCCTCTACCTGTTTTCTCCGGAAGGGCCGCTCTTCAGAATTTTTCTGGAATTTGGCCATTCTCACATAAGTAGGTACCACAAAAGACTGACTCTGTCCTCGGAAAATCCAAACAAGTGAGAACACTGGAACTGGTGCTGGGACTGGGTCTTGGTGCCTGGCTTCCTGGAACCCAAATTTGGAGAGTTCCATCAACAAGGATGTGAGGTGAGGTCACTTCCTTTAGTAACTGAATGAGGTCACTGCCTTGGCAACCAATTTGTCCTAACATTTGCTTCCTAAGGTCTCATAACATGGAGGATGTCCCCACTACCTGTGACACTTTCACAAGTTAGAATAGTATAGAAACCATAGTCACCTGGGAACAGCTCTCCACAAAGGCCTAGTTTGGTTCATCTCCTCTACCTTAAGAAGAGAGAATCTGATTCAGACACAACCCTTCATCCTGACCAGGTTGTTTGCCATGGAAGATGCCTTTTGCTCTATCATGTCCTTCATAGCTGCCTACATCTTCTCCAGGGATCATTTCTGCATGGAACTTTGAAGTTTTCAGCAGGTGGAAGATCCCCTGCATTCCTGTATTGTAAGACCAAACCTTTCCCTGCTTTTCTGAACACCTAGATTGAGGGAACAGTGTATGGTTAGGGTTAATAATATGTTCAATTAAAACCAAAATACTCCCACATGGCCCTCATTTTCTTCCATGTAGACATTCATCATAACCTCTGGCTGGAGGTTTCCATAAGGGGCGCAGCCCAAGACAGTGTCCAAAATAAGTTCCCTTTCCCCTCATTTTCCTAAAGTCAGGGTTTCCTGGACACCCTTCCTGTAAACCAGGATTGATCAAATAGGCCTGCCAGTAATACTGCTCTGTTTCTTCATTTTGAAGCCTACTGACTGTGAGGTATAGATTCTTTATGTGATTTGGAGTCATGTGAGAACCCAAGCACTGCTGCAGGGCTTTGAAGAACTCATTTGTCTCAAAGGATCCCTCTACTTACTTGATGGAGGTCAGGAACCTAACAGAGGAAGCAAGAGACTTCATCCACAATGACTGATCTTTTTGCCATTTTGGTTTTGGATGCACACATGGGATCTTTCTTTAGATCCATCAGGTGCTGAAAATCAAAGCCACAGCCTCTCTCAGAGCCGAAAGGATGATTCAGACACATCCCTTTCCAAAGCAATTAAGCAAAGAGCCACAGGTGATGCTCATTCATTTCCAATTGAAAGCAGTTTTTTTCAGGCTTCACAAAATGGTGGCCTGAGGAAAAGACCTTCCTGACATTAAGGTCAACAGAACAGTAGGTTAGCAAAAGGCACAAAGCAGGGTTTCTCTACTGAGACTTTACTGGTCACACTGATATCCGAGTTTTCTGAGATGCTCCCAATTCCCTTTATCTATCCAGTACATGGTCATGTCACAGAACTCGACAGAGGTCCATATCTTGGACAAAAAAACATGAGCCTATGCTGGAGAGTGGCCAGAATTCAGGAAGAAAACAGGAACTAAGGAAAGAAGTAGGTGTTGCCCATATAAGGCAAGCCACAGTCCATTCATAAATTGGGCAGGATGTGTGCTGAGATGCTTTCTACTAGACAGGACACATCCATTGATGCATTCACTTTTCTAATATCTACAACCACGGAAAAAGTGGGAAACACAAACATAGAAACACTCGCCATGTCAAATGACTTACCAAAAACAGTCCACTCCAAACCAAACATACTGCCTTTCCTACCTATTCTCAGAACATGATACAAAACTACAAATTCACACCCACACCCACAAAGGCACCTCCATTACCCAAGTAGGTCTGTGACTCTCCAGAGTGTCCTCAGACTGGTGGGCCTTACTCTGCTCCCTCGAAATGGACTTTTCTGTCTCAGATCAGGTCTCCTTTACCAACTCTGTAAAGTTGTCAGCATCAATCAGTGAGTCACTACCTGCTTTCTCAGGAAAGGCCCCTCTTCAGAGCTTTCCTGGCATTTAGCCATCCACACATCAGTATGTACCAAGAAAGACCGACTTTGTCCTTGGTAAATCCAAACAAGTGAACCCACTGGGACTGGGACTGGGACTGGCTCTGAGTGCCTGGCTTCCTGGATCCCAAGTTCAGAGAGTTCCATCACCAAGGAAGTGAGGTAGGTCACTTCCTTCAGGAACCGAATGAGGTCACTATCTTGGCAACCACTTTATCCTAAATTTGCTTCCAAGGGTCCCATGAGAGAGAGGCTGCCCCTACTTCCTGTGTCACATTCACAAGATAGAATGGTATATCAACCATAGGCACATGTTAACAGCTCTCCACACAGACCTGGTTTGGTCCATCTTCTCTACATTAAGAAGAGAGAGGCTTATTCAGACACATCGCTTCATCCTGACCAGGTATTTTACCAAGGAAGATATCTGTTGCTCTCTCAGGTTCTTCATAGCTGCCTACATCTTCTCCAGGGTTTATTTCTGCATGGAACTTGAGGTTCTCAACAGGTGGAAGATCCCCTATCTACCTGTATTATAACACCAACTCTGTCCCTGCTCTTCGTAAAGTTAAATTGAGGGAACAGTGCATGGTTAGGGTTAATAGCATGTTCGATTTGGGTTAGGAATCATTCTGTGAGATGAATAATGGTATTGGGAACCTCCGATATTACAAGCATATATAGGTGTAATATAAGTATGAAAACAGAAATCTAAGAAAGATTTCAAACCCAGATGAACATTGGGCCCTTGATTGGGATACTTAGCTTTGAATTATTTCCACAAAGTTGTCTCAGATAAATCGCTATACAATGGTATAGGACCTTGTACCTTGGATGACTGAATGAGGAAGAGATTGTCCAGACAAAAAGAGATAGTTCGAAAAGTTATTTAGATATAGGGTTTTGGTTAGAGAGTGAATGTAAATGTCAGCATATGTGAAGAGTCAGTCACAGTGATGAACTGGGGAAAATGTGTAGGAAAGCAGATATCAATAGAGACATTAGGAAATCAGGGAAAGTACAAAGTGAGTGATAGGATAAGATGTTTTTAACATGGTTGAGTTTGAATATATAATCTTAGGAAGAAACAAATATGTAGTCACCAATAGGAATGATATTTGAGATCATTAGTTAATCAGGACATGGATGTTGTTAGTAATACATGCTCACATTAAATTTAGGCTTTGGTACAATCATAAGGGTGTCCTTTGCATTTTTTGTCAGGAATATTACTGTGTTGAAATGTAAATGTATATCAGGTGACTACAGTATTTCTTCAACTATTTCTGAAAGCAACATTTTAAGACTGATAAGTTAGTATTGGGGACACAAGTACGTGTACCCTGTGCCTATGATTATAAAGATGATGCCTTAATAGACCATACTGTAAATAAATAATATAACTGGATCAAACTTTAAATAATTGATTGAATTGATATCTGAAAATATATAGGAAATCTTATATTGATATACATAAGTTCATTCTAACCAGTTATACATCTAATGGTAATTTTAGCATTATGGTTTATGATGAAGAGTGTGGGAGTTTTGCTTCAAAAATGATTATGGAAATCGAAAATAATATGTTTGGAAATAATCTAATGCAAAGAACACTCAAGAAACATGGAGGAATACATATGTTCTGAAACAGCAAGTAATTGCAAGTGAACCAAATGCGTACAGATTTGTGAACTTGTGGATGAAAAGTATTATCCTATGATGTCCATAAACTGAAGAAATTGTAATGTACCAGTGTTGAATAAAAATGAACTTCAAAATACACATCATGTCCCATAGGATTTTACTTGCATTGATGTTAAACTGGGTCAGTTACTGTACAAATATTAGTATTTGTAAGCACCATTCACCAAAGTTGGTTTTCAGTACTGGGAAATAAATATGTATTTCATGTGGATGAATATTTCTGAGAATAATCTTGTGAAAATTTGATTATAAATCCACATATAGGAACATGAGTTAAATTAATGAGTGTATAATAAGACACATATATTTCATATTTTGAATAATCTGGAGAAAAAAAAATATATATATAGATACAAACACAGACATTAAAATGTAGTAATATGTATGCCAATCAAAATTCATTATGAAATATATATCATCCTCATATCCAAAAATATTCTTTTTACTGAGCATGGATTTATGTATAATGCTGTTCATCTAGGAAATTCACCAATACGTTGAATTTTCAGTTCCATCAGTATTTAGGGGGAGTGATCTCTTATCTGTATCATCCT
Organism: Callospermophilus lateralis; assembly: GCF_048772815.1. NCBI lineage: Eukaryota > Metazoa > Chordata > Mammalia > Rodentia > Sciuridae > Callospermophilus > Callospermophilus lateralis. Next base: position 135,408 of record NW_027514396.1, on the reverse strand, counting down.
AAAACAGCAAGCTCACAAGAATGTACGTGTGATACCAGGTAGGATACTAAATATGCATAATAAATTTCATGAGATGAATAGGCTACAGAGAAAGGGAGACAGAAATGTACATATGTGTTAACTTTAAAAACTCATGGAGAAGTATTACAATAAAAAGTTGACTAGATTTATAACACATACACTTGATAAAGCAGAAGGCAAGTCCTAGTATACACCATGCCTCCTATGTACGGCCTGTATTTCTATTCTGTTAGGTTTCTTTTTCTACATCATATTAAGATTAGTAGTCAGAGTCTAGTAGGGTATGGGTTAGTGACAGGGATTCAGTATTTCTAATGGAAAATAGGAAAATGAATCTAATGTGTATGCAAATATTTGCTAGACAAAAATCTTCCCACTGTCCTCCAAAACAATGCCTTGATATTTCCTTCGCCACAAGTAATACACAATTAGTGGAGAAGAGTTTGAAAATCTGTGAATATATATCTGGAAAAGAAAATGCTCAGGGGTTCACAACCTTGGAGGTGGTAGAGGAATTTCCAAAAGTAAGGTACAGGGTAAACACTCCACAAACATGGAACTCTGGTGGCCTAATGAGTTTTTGAGAAACTGCCTCTGAGTTTGGGCCCTTGAAAAATTTGTTGTTGTCAGGAGCTTTAGCTTCCTTTGTATTGAGACCATCAAACCTGGGTTGGCATCTATGTGACCTGGATAACATGGTTCCTTATATGCTATTGAACATGAGGAAGAAGTTCTGAATTTTCCCTTTGTTAGTAAACTGAGGACACTGGGGTCTAAGTGTCTAACCATGTGATCTGTGAAGCCATTTGGTCATACTCCACTTTTCGTGGTGTTTCTTACTGCTGCACTGGGAGTTTGGTATTGGCTTCACGTAATACAAGGAGAAAAACTGGGACACAGTGCTAGAGGGAGTACTCTCACGTGTAGTGGTTGAGGGTCTGCAGGAGAATGCACCAACCAGGCTTCTATCCCAAAAAGCTTGCACCCATGTCCATAGCAACCTGATTCTGAACATTGCCCTGAAACCTCTCCATATAACAAGGTCCCTTTACTTGTAAGGTTCTGCTGGCTGCAACATGTCAGTCACAAGTCATTCGGAAACCAATGGCAGAACCACGTGTCCCCACGACAGATGTTTTATCATACACCTGCCCACCACTGCTCTGGGCCCACTAATCAGCAGGCTCCAACTTTCTGGCACCTCTGTTCTCACCATTTTCATGAAACCCAGTCAATCAATGCAATGTCTGGTACACTCATGATCAGCAACAGATATCCAAAGGTTCTCCAGTGCCATCTGTTCATGGAAATTTAAAAAATTCATGGTATTTATCTAGCCAATTTTCAAGGATGAAGTTGGAGGCACTGTGGCTTTCAATTTATTCAGGAACCATGAAATGGTGAGGAAGCTTATTTCAATTAAAGCTCGGGAGAACTCTCAGAGGCAAGGTTTCCCAAAGAGTGGCCAAAAGGTCACATTAAGCCAGGCCCATTGAGGTCTACAATTGAGGTCCATGTGTGTTTTGACTCTCAACAATGGCTGCCACGTCTTTCTGAATAAAGTCATGTGATATCCTGCCTGAGATTCCCAGTGCTCTTTGGAAAGCTATCCTGAGCCTAGATCTCAGTCTCCAAGGGCAACTCTCATGTGTGGCCTCCTAAAATCCCAACACAATTCATGTCAATACTTCTCTGAGTTTATTTCAGTCTCTAAGGGGAATCACTCCAGAGTTGAAGTCCATGCGGACCCAGTCATCTCTTCCAACCACCACACAAATGACCACAATTAAACCAAAACACTCCCACATGGCCCTCATCTTCTTCAATATAAACTCTCATCATAACCTCTTGCTGGAGGTTTCCATGAGGGGCGCAGCCTAAGGAAGTGTCCAAAATAAGCTCACTTGCCCCTTATTTGCCTAAACTCAGTGTGGCCTGGAAACCCTTTCTGTGAACCAGATGTGATAAAATAGGCCTGCCATTAATACTGCTCTACTTCTCCAATTTGAGGCCTACTCTCTGTGGGGCATAGATTCTTTATGTGAATTGGGGTCATGAGAAAATCAAGCACCTATGGGCTACCCTCTGCAGGGCTTTGAAGAACCCATTTCAGTGAGTCGAGGAATTGGACCAAATGTTCTTTAGATATAGGGTTTTTGTTAAAGAGTGAAAGTAAATGTCAGCATATTTGAAGAGTCAGTCACAGTGATGAACTGGGGAAAATGTGTAGGAAATCAGATATCAATAGAGACATTAGGAAATCAGGCAAAGTACAAAGTGAGTGATAGGATAAGACATTTTTAACACGGTTCAGATTCAATATTTAATCTTAGGAAAAAACAAATATGTAGTCACCAATAGGAATGATATTTGAGATCATTAGTTAATCAGGACTTGGATGTTGTTAGTAATACATGCTCACTTTCAATATAGGCTTTGGTACAATCATAAGTGTGTCCGTTGCATTTTGTGTCAGGAATATTACTGTGATAAAATGTGTATGTATATCAGGTGACTAGAGTATTTCTTCCACCAATTCTTAAAGCAATATTTTAAAGACTTATAAATTAGTATTTGGGATACAAATAGGTATACCATCGGTCTATGAATATAGAGATGATGCCTTAATAGACCATACTGTGAATAAATAATATAACTGGTTCAAACTTTAAATAATGGATTGAATTGATATCTGAAAATATATAGGAAATTTTATATTGATATACATAAATTCATTCTAACCAGTTATACATCTAATGGTAATATTAGCATTATGGTTTATCATGAAGAGTGTCTGAGTTTTGCTTCAAAAATGATTATGGAAATCAAAAATAATGTGTTTGGAAAGAATCTTATGAAAAGAACAGTCAAGAAACATGGAGGAATACATGTGTTCTGAAATAGGAAGTGATTGAAAGTGAACCAAATGCCTATAAATTTGTGAAATTGTGGATGAAAGGATATATCCTATAATGTCCATAAAGTGCAGAAATAGTAATGTATCAGTGTGGAATAAAAATGAACTTCAAAATACACATCATGGTCCCATAGGTGTCTACTTGCATTGATGTGAAACTGGGTCAGTCACTGTGGAAATATTACGATTTGTATGCACCATTCACTGAATTTAGTTTTCAGTACTAGGAAATAAATATGTATTTAAGGTGGATGAATATTTCTAAGAATTATTTTGTAAAAATTTGATTATAAATCCACATACACACACATGAGTGAATTTAGAAAGTGTATAATAAGACACATATATTTCATATTTTGGAAAATCTAAAGAGTAGATATCTATATCTATATAGATAGATAGATAGATAGATAGATAGATAGATAGATAGATAATTAGATACTCACATACACAGACATTAAAATGTAGCAATATATATGCCATTCGAAAATCATAATAAAATAGATATCATCCACGTATCCAAAAATATTCATTTTACTGAACATTTATTTATGCATAATACTGTTCATCTAGGAAATTCACCCATAGGTAGAATTTCCAGTTCCATCAGTATTTAGAGGGAGCGATCTCTTCTCACAATTTGTATCTTCCAAAATAAGCAAGCTCACAAGAATGTACATGTGATACCAGGTAGAATTCTAAAGATGCATTAAAAAATACATGTGATGAATAGGCTACAGAGAAAGTGAGACAGAAATTTACATATGTGTTAATTTTAAAAACTCATGGAGAAGTATTACAATGAAAAGTTGACTAGATTTATAACACATACCATTGATAAAGCCGAAGGCAAGTCCAAGTATACACCATGACTCCTATGAAAGGCCTGTATTTCTATTCTGTTAAGTTTCTTTTTCTCCATCATATTTTGATTAGTAGTCAGAGTCTAGTAGGGTATGGGGTAGGGTCAGGGATTCAGTATTTCAAATGGAAAATAGGAAAATGAATCTAATGTGTATGCAAATATGTGCTACACAAAAATCTTCCCACTCTAATCCAGAACAATGCTTTGACATTACCTTCGCCCCAAATAAGAAACAATTAGTGGAGAAAAGTTAGAAAATCTGTGAATACATATGTGGAAAGGAAAATGCTCAGGAGTTCACAAACTTGTAGGAGGTAGAACGGGTTACAAAAAGAGAGAGGGTAAACACTCCACAAACATGGAGCTCTGCTAGCCTTTTTGAGAAACTGCCTCTGAGCTTGGGCAGTTAAAATATATGTTGTTGTCAGGAGCTTTAGCTTCCTTTGTAGTGAGACCATCAATTCTGGGTCTCCATCTATGTGACCTGGATGACATGGTTTTTTATTTTCTAGTGAACATGAGGCAGCAGTGCTGAATTCTCTCTTTGTAGGTAAACTTTGGCCACTGGGGTCTAAGTATCTAACTGTGTTGTCTGAAAAGCCATTTGGTCATTATCCACTTTCGTGGTGTTTTTTACTGCTGCACTGTGAGTTTGGTATTGGCTTCACGAAATACAAGGAGTTCTACTGGGACACAGTGCTGGAGGATGTACTCTCACGTGTGGTGGGTTACTAAAATGCACCAGTGGGGCTTCAATCCCACATAGCTTTTCAACTTGACAATAGCAACCTGATTCTGGACATTGGCAGGAATCCTCTCCATATAATAAGAAGCCTTTACATACAGTCTGCTGGCTGTACCATGTCAGTCACAAGTGATTTCTAAGCCAATGGCAGATCCACGTGGCCCCACCAGAAATGTTTTTTTTCACACACCTACACTCCACTGCTCTAGGCCCACTAGTCTGCAGGCTCCAACTTTCTGGCATCTATGTTCTACACTTTTTCCATGAAACCCAGTCAATCAAGGCACTGTCTGGTACAGTCATGATCAGCAACAGGACATCCAGAGGTTCTCCAGTGCAACCTGGTCATGGTAATTTCAAAAAATTCATGGTATTTATCTAGATATTTTTCAATAATGAAGTTGGAGGCACTGTGGGATTCAATTTATACAGGAACCATTAAAAGGTGAGGAATCTCATTTCAATGAAAGGTCTGGAGAACTCTCACAGGCAAGGCTTCCCAAAGAGTGGGCAAAAGGTCACATGAAGCCAGGCCCATTGAGGTCTACAATGTGAATTCCATGTGTGTTTTGACTCTCAACTATGGCTGACAATCTTTCAAAATAAAATCTTGTGATATCCTGGCTGAGATTCCCAGTGCTCTGTGGAAAGTCACCCTGGGCCTAGATCTCAGTTTCCAATGGCGAATCTCATGCTTGGCCTCCAAAAATCTCAACACAATTCATGGCAATACTTCTCTGAGCTCAGTTCCACAACTCAGTCTCTAAGGGGAATCACAACAGAGTTCAAGCCCAGGTGGACCCAGGCATCTCTTCCAATTGCCACACAAATGACGACAATTAAAACCAAAACACTCCCACAGGGCCCTCTTCTTCTTTTATATAGACACTAATCATAACCTCTAGCTGGAGGTTTCCATGAGGGGCACAGCCCAAGACAGTGTCAAAAATAATCTCACTTGCCCCTCATTTGCCTAAAGTCAGGGTGGCCTGGACAACATTCCTGTGAAACAGAAGTGATCATATAGGACTGCTGTTAATACTGCTCCACTTCTCAAATTTGAGGCCTACTGACTGTGGGGTATAGATTCTTTGTGTGAATTGGAGTCATGAGAAAACGCAAGCACCTATTGTCCAGCCTCTGCAGGGCTTTGAAGAACTCATTTCACACAAATGATCCCTATTCTCACTTGATGGAGGTCATTAATATTACAGAGGAAGGCGAGAGGCTTCATGTACAATGACTGATCTATTTTTCCATTTTGGTTTTGGATGCCCACATGGGATCTTTCTCTAGATACATCAGGTGCTGAAAATCTAAACCACAGGCTCACACAGGGCCAAGAGGCTGATTCAGACAAATCCCTTTCCAAAGCAATGAAGTAAAAAGCCACAGGTGATTCCCATTCATTTCCATTTGAAAACTCTTTTCTTCAGGCTTCACTAAGGTTTGGCCTGAGGCAAAGACCTTTCTGACATTCAGAGCAACAGAACAATAGGTAATCAAAAGCCCCCAAGCAGGGTTTCTCCTAGGAGACTTTCCTGGTTACTCTGATATGTGAGTTTTCTGAGATGCTCGCCATTCCCTTCAGCTATCCAGTACATGGCTATGTCACAGAGCTTGGAGGTGGTACGTATCTTGTACAAAAATACATGATACTAATCTTTAGAGTGGCCAGAATTCAGGAACAAAATGAGAACATAGGTAGATAGCAGGTGTTGCCCATGGATAAGGCAAGCCTCAGTCCATTCATTAATTGGGAAGGATGCATACTGGGAAGTTTTCTACTAGACAGGACACACCCAATGAGCTATTTTCTTTTCTAATATCTACAAAGAAAAACACAGTGGGATACACAGACACAGAAACAGTCTCCTTGTCAAATGACTTACTAGAAACAGTCCACTCCATACCAAACAAACCTCCTTTTTTACCTATTCTCAGATCATGAGAAAAAACCACAAACACAAACCAACACCCACAAATGCACCTCCTTCTTCCAAGTAGGTCTGTGACTATCTGGAGTGTCCTCTGACTGGTAGGACATACGATGTAACCCAGAAATGGCCTTTCTGTCTCAGATCTGGTCTCCTTCATCAAATCTGTGAATTTGTAAGGAGGCAGTGGTGAGCCAACTCCTATGCTCTCAGGAAAGACCCCTCTTCACAGCTTTCTTGGTATTTGGCAACCCTTACATCAGTAGGTACCAAGAAAAACTGACTCTGTCCTTGGTAAATCCAAAGAAATGAGCCCACTGTGACTGCGACTGGGACTGGCTCAGGGTGCCTGGCTTCCTTGATCACAAAATTCAGAGACCTCCATCACCAAGGAAGTGAGGTGAGGTCACTACCTTCAGAAAATGAATGAGGTCACTGTCTTGGCCACCACTTTGTCCTAACAGTTTCTTCCTATTGTCTCCTGACATGGAGGCTGCCCTACTTCCTGTGATACTTTCACATGTTAGAATGGTATAGAAACCATAGTCACCTGGGAACAGCTCTCCAAACAGGCCTAGTTTGGTCCATCTTCCCTACATTAAGAATAGAGAGGCTGACTCAGACACATCCTTTCATCCTGACCATGTTGTTTGCGATGGAATATGACTTTTGTTCTCTCAGGTCCTTCATAGCTGCCTGCATCTTCTCCAGGGATAATTTCTGCATGGATTTTGAGGTACTCAGCAGGTGGAAGATCTCCTAACTTCCTGTATTGTAATACGAACTTTGTCCCTGCTCTTCTGTAAAGTGAGATTGAGGGAATATTGTATGGTCAGGGTTAATAGCATGTTCGATTTGGGTTGGAAATCATTCTGCTGGATGAATAATTGTATTGGGAACCAGCGATATTTATAAGAATATAGAGGGAAAACATAAGTATGAAAACAGAAATCTAGGTAATATTTGAAGCCCAGAAGGATTTGGACCCTTGATTGGGATCCTTAGCTTGAGTTATGTTTTGCACCGAGGTCTCAGTTAAATTGATATACAATGGCATAAGACCCTGTACCTCAGATGATTAAATGTAGAAGAGAACATCCAGTCAAAAAGGGATTGTGTGTAGGATTAGGAAGATAGTCAGTAGGTTTAGGAGGAAGAGTGAGTCTAGGATTTGGACCAAATGTTCTTTAGCAATACGGTTTTGGTTAGAGAGTGAATATAAATGACACCATATGTGAAGAGTCAGGCACAATGATGAACTGGGGAAAATATGTAGGAAAGCAGACATCAATAGAGACATTAGGAAATCTGGCAAAGTATAACATGATAGGATTAAAGATTTTCAACAGGGTTGAGGTTGAATACATAATCTTAAGAAGAAACAAATTTGTAGTCACCAATAAGATTGACATTTGAGAGCATTAGGCAACCTGGACATGGATATATTTAGTAATCCATGTTCACATTCCATTGAGGCTTTGGTACAATCATAAGGGTGACCTTCGCATTTTGTGTCCAAAATATTACTGTGATAATATGTATATGAAGATCAGGTGACATGAGTATTTCTTCCACCATTTCTGGGGGAAATATTTTGAAAAGATATAAATTAGTACTGGGGATACTAATAGGCTTACCCTGTGTTCATGAATATAGAGATGATGCATTAATAGACCATAATGTGAATAAATTATATGACTGGTTCCAAATTTAAATAATGGATTGTATTGATATCTGAAAAAATAGAAGAAATCATTTATTGATATACATACATTCATTCCAACCACTTACATATCTAATGGTTATCTTAGGGTTACCGTTTATCATGAATAGTGAATGAGTTTTGCTTCAAAAATGATTATGGAATCGAAAATAATGTGTTTAGAAAGAAGTCTAGTGAAAAGACGAGTCAAGAAACATGGAGAAATATAAGTGTTCTGAAGGAGGAAGTGATTGAAAGTGAACCAAATATTTATAAATTTGTGAATTTGTGAATGAAAGGATATATTTTATGATGTCTATAAACTGAAGAAATAATAACGTACAAGGTTTGAATAAAAATGAACTTTAATAAACACATCACATCCAATAGGAATCTACTTGCATTGATGTTAAACTTGGTCAGTTACTGTAGAAATATTACGATTTGTAAGCACCCTTCCCTGAAGTTAGTTTTCAGTACTAGGAAACAAATATGTATTTCAGTGGATGTATATTTCTGAGAATAAACTTGTTAAAAGTTGATTATAAATCCACATATATGAATATGAATGAATTCAGGCGGTGTATAAGAAGACACATATATTTCATATTTTGGTAAATCTGGAGAATATATATATATATAGACACACAAACACACACACATTATAATGTAGCAATATATATGCCAACTGAAATTCATCATGAAAAATAACTCATCCGCATATCCCAAAATATTCATTTTACTGAACAGTAATATATGTATAGTGTTGTTCATCTAGGAAGCTCACTCATGGGTTGAATTTTCTGTTAAAACAGCGTTTAGGAGGAGTGATCTCTTCTCACAATTTGTATCTGCCAATTCAGCCACCTCGCAAGAATGTACATGTGAAACCAGGTAGGATTCTATTTGTGCATATAAAAATACATTTGCTTAATAGGCTACAGAGAAAGGGAGACAGGAATTCACATATTTCTTAACTTTAAAAACACATGGAGAATTATTTCAACAAATAATTGACTAGATTTATAACTCCTACCTTATATCATGCAAAAGGTAAGTCCAACTATACACCATGCTTCCTCTGAAATGCTTGTATTTCTATTCTGTTTGGGTTATTTTTCTCCATTATATTAGGATTAGTAGTCAGAGTTTAGTAGGGTATGGGTTAGTGTCAGGGATTCAGTATTTCAAACAGAAAATTGTAAAATGAATCCAATGTTTATGCAAATATGTGCTAAACAAAATCTTCTCTCTCTCATCCAGAACAATGACTTGACATTCCCTTCGCCACAAGTAAGTCAGAATTAGAGGAGAAGAGTTAGAAAATCTGTGAATATATATTTAGAATGGAAAATGCTCAGGAATTCACAACCTTGGATTTGATAGAGCAGTTTCCAAAAGTAAGTGACATGGTAAACACTCCACAAACATGGAGATCTGCTGGCCTAAACACTTCTTGAGAAATTGCCTCTGAGCTTGGGCACTTGAAATATATGTTGTTTTCAGGAGCTTTAACTTCCGATGTAGTGAGACCATCAAAGCTAGGTCTGCATCTATGTGACCAGGAGGACATGGTTTCTTATTTTCCAATGACCATGAGGCAGCAGTGCTAAATTCTCTCTTTGTAGCTAAATTGTGGCCACTGGGGCTAAGTGTCTCCCCATGTGGACTGTGAAGCCATTTGGTCATCTTCGACTTTTCGTTTTGTTTCTTGTTGCTGCACTGGGAGTTTGGTATTTGCTTCACGAAATACAAGGAGTTCAAGTGGGACACAGTGCTGGAGGGAGTTCTGTCACGTGTGGTGGGTCAGTGTCTGCATGAGAATGCACCAACTAGGCTTCTATCCCACATAGCTTGCCCCTTGACCATAGCAACCTGATTCTAAACATTGCCGTGAAAAATCTCCATATAACAAGATGCCTTTATATAGAAGGGTCTGCTGGCTGCACCGTGTCTGTCTCAAGGCATATGAAAGTCAATGGCAGATCCACATGGCCCCACCAGAGATGTTTTATCACACACCTGCACACCACTGCTCTAGGCCCACTACTCAGCAGGCTCCAACTTACTGGCATCTCTGTTCTACACGATTTTCATGATACCTAGTCAATCAAGGCACTGTCTGGTATACTCATGATCAGCAACAGGACATCCAATGGTTCTCCAGTGCCACCTGGTCATGAGAATTTCTAAAATTTTATGGTATTTATCTAACTATTTTTAACAGATGAAATTGTTGGTACTGTGGGTTTCAATTCATTCAGGATCCATTAAATGTTGAGGAAGCTCATTTTAATGAAGGATCTGGAGATCTCTCACAGGCAAGGCTTCCCAAAGAGTGGCCAAATTGTCACATGAAGCCAGGCCCATTGAGGTCTACAATGTGAGGTCATGTGTGTTTTGACTCTCAACGATGGCTGCCAAGTCTTTCAGAATAAAACCTGTGATATCCTAGCTGAGATTCCCAGTGCTCTCTGGAAAGCCTCCCTTGGCCTAGACCTCAGTTTCCAAGGGCGACTCTCATGTGTGGCCTCCTGAAATCCCAACAACATTCATGGCAATACTTCTCTGAAGTTAGTTCCAAATCTCATTCTCTAAGGGGAATCACATCAGAGTTCAAGCCCAGGTGGACCCAGTCATCTCTTCCAACTACCACACAAATGACCACAATTAAAACCAAAACACTCCCACATGGTTCTCATCTTCTTCCATATAGACACACATCATAACCTGTGGATGGAGTTTTCCATGAGGGGCACAGCCAAACCAGTGCCCAAAATAAGCTCCCTTGCCCCTCATTTGCCTAACGTCAGGGTGGATTGGACATGCTTCCTGTGAAACAGGAGTGATCAAATAGGCCTGCCGTAAATGCTCCACTTCTCCACTTTGAGGCCTTCTTACTGTGGGGATTATATTCTTCTTTTTCTAAATTTTTTTGGAAATTTAATTGGAAAGTTAAAAAAATTGTTTTGCAGAATGTTAAATTTCTAATGGCAAAGCCTTCACCTTGTTTGTGAAGGAAACCTTGATGCCTTGCCAATCTGGTAACATGGAGACACTCAAAATTTTCTTTTACATACTACATGGATGAATGGCTACAGCTCATAGTTTTTTAAAACTGAAAGGCAGATACCAGCAAGTAAGATAACAAATAAAAGACAATTTTATTAAAAAATAAAGTTGTTAAATGACTCAAATATTGGAAATTCAATTCTTTTTATTTTTGGTTGTTCAAAACATTATAAAACTCATGATATATCATCTTTCATACATTTGACTCAATTGGGTTATGAACTCCCATTTTTACCCCAAATACAAATCGCAGAATCACATCAGTTACACACTCACGTTTTTACATAATAGCATACTAGTTATTGTTGTATTCTGCTACCTTTCCTATCCCCTACTATTCCCCCTCCCCTCCCATCTTCCCTCTCTACCTCATCTGCTGTTGTTTAATTCTCTCCCTTGTTTTCCCCTCTTTAGCCTCACAACCTCTTATATGTAATTTTGTGTAACATTGAGTAGTCTCCTACCATTTCCATATGCTTTTCCTTCTCTCTCCCTTTCTCTCCCCCCACTCATCTCTGTTTAGTTTTAATATTTTTCTCATGTTCTTCCTCCCTGTTCTCTTCTTATTTGCTCTCTCTATATAAAAGGAAACATTTGGCATTTGTTTTTTAAGGATTGGATAGATTCGCTTAGCATAATCTATTCTAATGCCATTCATTTCCCTGCAAATTCTATGATTTTGTCATTTTTCAGTGCTGTGTAATACTCAATTGTGTATAGATGCCACATTTTTATTATCCATTCGTCTATTGAAGGCATCTAGGTTGGTTCCAAAGTCTAGCTATTGTGAATTGTGCCGCTATGATCATCGATGTGGCAGTATCCTTATACTGCTCTCTATTAACATCCTCAGGGAAGAGTCTGAGAAGGGCGATATCTCGGTCAAATGGTGGTTCCATTCCCAGCTTTCCCATGAATCTCCATACTGCTTTCCATATTGTACTCACCAATTTGCAGTCCCACAAGCAGTGTACAAGTGTACCCTTTACCCCACATCCTCACCAACACTTATTGTTGTTCGACGTCATAATGGCTGCCAATCTTACTGGAGTGAGATGGTATCTTAGGGTGGTTTTGATTGCATTTCTCTGACTGCTAGAGATGGTGAGCATTTTTTCATGTACTTGTTGATTGATTGTATGTCCTCCTCTGTGAAGTGTCTGTTAAGATCCTTGGCCCATTTGTTGATTGGGTTATTTGTTATCTCATTGTTTAATTTTTTTGAGTTCTTTGTATATTCTAGATATTAGGGCTCTATCTGAAGTGTAAGGGGTAAAAATTTGTTCCCAGGATGTAGGCTCTCTATTTACCTCTCTTATTTTTTCTCTTGCTGAGAAAGATCTCTTTAGATTAAGTAAGTCCCATTTGTTTATTCTTTTTATTAACTCTTGGGCTATGGGTTTCCTATTAAGGAATTTGGAGCCCAACCCCACAGTATGTACATCGTAGCCAACTTTTTCTTCTATCAGACGCAGTGTCTCTGATTTTATATCTGGCTCCTTGATCCATTTTGAGTTAACTTTTGTGCATTGTGAGAGAAAGGGATTCAGTTTCATTTTGTTGCATATGAATTTCCAGTTGTCCCTGCACCATTTGTTGAATATGCTATCCTTCTTCCATTGCATGCTTTTAGGCCCTTTTTCAAATATAAGAAAGTTGTAATTTTGTGGATTTGTCTCTGTGTCCTCTATTCTGTACCATTGGTCCATCTGCCTGTTTTGATACCAGTACCACACTGTTTTTGTTACTATTGCTTTGTAGTACAGTTTGAACTCTGGATTCACACTTCCTGCTTAGAATTGCTTTCGCTATTCTGGGTCTTTTGTTGTTCCATATGAAATTCATGATTACTTTATTTATTTCTACAAGAAATGCCATTGGGTTTTTGATTGGCATCGCATTAAACCTGTAGAGAACTTTGGGTAATATCGCCATTTTGATGATGTTATTTCTGCCTATCCATGTACAGGGCATACTTTTCCATCCTCTAACATCTTCTTCTATCTCTCTCTTTAGGATTCTGTAGATTTCATTGCATAAATCTTTCACCTCTTTGGTTAGGTTGATTCCCAAGTTTTTTATTTTCTTTGAGTATACTGTAAAAGGAGTGGTTTTCCTCATTTAAATTTCAGAAGTTTTGTTGCTGATATACAGGAATGCCTTAGATTTATGCGTGTTGATTTTATATCCTGCCACTTTGCTGAATTCATTTACTAACTCTAGCAGACCCTTTTGGGTCTGTTAAATATATTATCATGTCATCCAAAAATAGCGATAATTTAAGTTCTTCTTTTCCTATTTTTAAGTCTTTAATTTCTTTTGTCTGTCTAATTGCTCTGGCTAGTATTTCAAGAACTAAATCGAATAGAAGTGGTGATAGATGGCATCCCTGTCTTGTTCCAGATTTTAAAGGGAATGCCTTCAGTTTTTCTCCATTTACAATGATGCTAGCCTGAGGTTTAGCATATATAGCTTTTACAATGTTGAGGTAAGTTCCTGTTATTCCTAGTTTTTATAGAGTTTTAAACATAAAGGGATGCTGTACTTTGTAGAATGCTTTTTCTGCATCTATCGAGATGATCATATGGTTCTTCTCTTTAAGTCTATTGATGTGGTGAATAGTATTTATTGATTTCCGTATATTGAACCAGCCTTGCATCCCTGGGATGAATCCCTCTTGATCATGATGCACAATTTTTTTATGTGCTTTTGTATTTGATTTGCCAGGATTTTATTGAGAATTTTTGCATCCAAGTTTATTAGAGATATTGGTCTGTAGTTTTCTTTCTTTGAAGTGTCTTTGTCTGGTTTTGGGATCAGGGTGATGTTGGCCTCATAGAATGAATTTGGAAGAACTCCTTCTTTTTCTATTTTTTGAAATAGCTTGAAAAGTATTGGTATTAATTCATCTTTGAACGTTTTGTAGAACTCTGCTGTATAACCATCTGGTCCAGGGTTTTTTTTGGTAGGTAGTCTTTTGAAGGTTTCTTCTATTTCTTCCTTTGTTATTGGTCTATTTAAATTTTGTGTGTCTTCCGGACTCAATCTGGGCAGATCATATGACATAAGAAATTTATCGATATCTTCATTATCTTCTGTTTTATTGGAATATAGGGTTTCAAAATACTTTCGAATTATCTTCTGTATTTCTGTAGTGTCTGTTGTGATATTGCCTTTTTTATCCCATATGTTAGTAATTTGAGTTCTCTCTCTGCTTCTCTTCATTAGCATGGCTAAGGGCCTGTCGATTTAATTTATTTTCAAAGAACCAACTTTTATTTGTTCAATTTTTTTGTTTCAATTTTGTTGATTTCTCCTCTAATTTTAATTATTTCTTGTCTTCTACTACATTTGTTGTTTTGCTCTTTTTTTTCTAGGTTTTTGAGATGTAGTGTGAGATCATTTATTTGTTGTTTTTTTTCTTTTTTTGAGGAAAGAATTCCAAGAAATGAATTTCCCTCTTAAAACTGCTTTCATTGTTTCCCACAGAATCCGGTATGTTGTGTCTGTATTTTCATTTGTATCTAAGAGATTTTTTTATCTTCTCCTTTATGTCTTCTGTAACCCATTGATTATTCAGTAACATATTGTTCATTTTCCATGTGATGTAGAATTTTTCCTTCCTTCTTCAATCATTAATTTCAAGTTTCATTCCATTATGATCAGATATGGTGCATGGTATTATCTCCATACTTTTATATTTACTAAGAGTTTCCATATGGCATAATATATGGTCTATATTTGAGTAGGACCAATGTGCTGCTGAGAAGAACATGTATCCACTTTATGATGTTTGATATATTCTATATATGTTGGTTAAGTCTAGGTTATTGATTGTGCTATTGAGTTCTATAGTTTCTTAATTCAGATTTTCTCTAGAGGATCTGTCCAATGGCGAGGGTTGTGTGCTGAAGTCACCCGTAATTATTGTGCTATAGCCTATATGACTCTTGAACTTGAGGAGAGTTTGTTTTATGACTTGGCACCACCATTGTTTGGTGCATACAAATTGATAATTGTTATGTCTTGTTGGTGAATGTTGCCTCTTAACAGTATATAGTGTCCTTCTTTATCACTTTTGATTAACTTAGGTTTTAAGTTGATTTTATTCGATATGAGTATGGCCACTCCTTCTTGCTTCCGAGGGCCAACAATGGCTGTGAAGTCTTTCAGAATAAAATCATGTGATTTCCTGGCTGAGATTCCCATTGCTCTCTGGAAAGCCACCTTGGGCCTAGATCTCAGTTTGAAAGGGTGACAATCATGCGTGGCCTCCTAAAAACCAACACAATTCATATCAATACTTCTATGAGGTACGTTCCAGAACTCAGGCTCTAAGGGGAATCACACCAGAGTTCAAGCCCAGGTGGACCAAGTCATGTCTTCCAACCCCCACACAAATGACCACAATTAAAACAAAAAAACTACCACATGGCCCTCATCTTCGTCCATAAAGACCCTCATCAAAAGTTCTGGATGGAAGTTTCCATGAGGGTTGCAACTAAAGACAGTTTTCAGAATAAGCTCCCTTGCCTCTAATTTCCCTAAAGTCAGGGTGGCCTGGACACCCTTCCTGTGAACCAGGAGTGATCAAAAAGGCCTGCCATTAATTCCGCTTTGTTTCTATAATTTGAGGCTTACTGAATGTCAGGTATAGATTTTTTATGTGATTTGGAGTCATGAGAAAATCCAAGCACATCTGGAGAGCATTCAAGAATTCATTTGACAAAGAGGATCCCTAATCTCACTTGAAGGGGGTCAGGAACCTAACAGAGAAAGGAAAGAATCCTCATCCACAATGACTGCTCTTTTTGCCATTTTGGTTTTGAATGCACACATGGGATCTTTCTTTAGATCCATCAGGTGCAGAGAATCGAAGCCACAGCCTCACACAGGGCCAAGAGGCAGATTCAGACAAATCCCTTTCCAAAGCAATTAAGCAAAGAGCCACAGGTGATGCCCATTTATTTCCATTTGAAATTTTTTTCTTCAGGCTTTACAAAGGGGTGGCCTGAGGCAAAGACCTTCCTGACATTCAGGGCAACAGAACCTTGATTGGTATACTGAGCTTGAATTATGTTCTGCACCGAGGTCTCAGATAAATCGATATACAATGGCATAGGACCATGTACCTCGGATGATTGAATGTAGAAGAGAACATCCAGTCAAAAAGGGATAGTCTGTAGGATTAGGAAGATAGTCAGTAGGTTTAGGAAGAAGAGTGAGACTAGGAGTTGGACCAAAAGTTCTTTAGCAATAGGGTTTCAGTTAGAGAGTGAATGTAAATATCAGCACATCTGAAGAGAAAGTCACAATGATGAACAGGGAAAAATATGTAGGAAAGCAGATATCAATAGAAAGATTAGGAAATCAGGCAAAGTATAAAGTGAGTGATAGGATTAGACATTTTCAACAGGCTTGAGGTTGAATATATAATCTTAGGAAAAAACAAATATGTAGTAATCAATAGGATTGACATTTGAGAGCATTAGGCACCCTGGACATGGATGTTTTTAGTAATCCATGGTCACTTTCCATTTAGGCTTTGGTACAATCATATGTGTGACCTTTGCATTTTGTGTCCAGAATACTACCGTGATAAAATTTATATGTTGATAAGGTGACATGAGTATTTCTTCCACCATTATGGGGAGTAATATTCTGGAAACTTATAAATTAGTACTGGTGATACAAATAGGTGTACCTTGTGTTGATCATTATTGAGATGTTGCATGAATAGACCAGATTGTGAATAAAGTATATAACTGGTTCCAACTTTAAATAATGGATTGAGTTTGCATCTGAAAATGTATTAGAAATCTTATATTGATATATATACAATCATTCCAACCAGTTATATATGTAATGGTAATATTAGGGTTACGGTTTATCGTGAAGAGTGAGTATTGCTTCAAAAATGATTATGGAATCAAAAATAATGTGTTTAGAAAGAAGTCTAGTGAAAAGACCAGTAAAGAAACATGGAGGAATACATGTGTTCTGAAGTAGTAAGTAAATGAGAGTGAACCAAATGCCTATAATTTTGTGAAGTTGTGGGTGAAAAAATATATCCTATGATGTCCATATACTGAAAAAATAGTAATGTACCAGTGTTGAGTAAAAATGAACTTCAAAATACACATCATGTCCCATAGCAATCTACTTGCATTGATGTTAAACTGGGTCAGGTACTGTAGAAATATTAGGATTTGTATGCACCACCTACTGAACTTAGTATTCAGTAGTAGGAAACCAATATGTATTACAGGTGTATAAATATTGCTGAAAATAATCTTGTAAAAAGTGGATTTTGAACCCACATACATGAATATAAATGAATTTAGGGAGTGTATAATAAGACACATATTTTTCATATTTTTTTAAAATCTGGAGAATATACATATATATATATAATATATATATATAATATATATACATATATATATATATACATATATAATATATATATATGTATATATATACACATATATATTTTTTTTCCAGATTTAAAAAAAATACATACACACACACACACACACACATTAATATTTAGCAATATATATGCCAATCGAAATTCATCATGAAATATAATTCATCCACATATCCAAAAATATTCATTTTACTGAACATGGATTTATGTATAGTGGTTTTCACTAGGAAGCTCACCCATAGGTTGAATTTTCAGTCCCATCATTATTTAGGGAGAGTCATCTGTTCTCACAATTTTATACTCCAAAATCAGGGAGCTCACAAGATTGTCCGTGTGATACCAGGTAGGATATTATATATATATGTATAAAAAAATACATGTGCTGAATAGGATACAGAGAAAGGGAGACAGGAATTTATATATGTGATAATTTTAAAAAATCATGGAGAAATATTACAATGAAAAGTTGACTAGATTTAAAAAACATACTCTTGATAATGCAGAAGGCAAATAGAAGTATACACCATGCTTCCTATGAAAGGCCTGTATTTCTATTCGGTTAGGTTTCTTTCTCTCCATGATATTAGGATTAGTAGTCAGAGTCTAGTAGGGTATGGGTTAGTGTCAGGGATTCAGTATTTCAAATGGAAAAAAGGAAAATGAATCTAATGTGTATGCAAAAATGTGATACACAAAAATCTTCCCTCTCTCATCCAGAACAATGCCTTGACATAACCATCGCTAAAAGTAAGACACAATTAGAGGAGAGGAGTTAGAAAATCTGAATATATATGTGGAATGGAAAATGCTCAGGAGTTCACAACACTGGAGGTGGTAGAACAGTTTCCAAAAGTAAGGGAGAGCGTAAACAATCCAGAAACATGGAGCTGTGCTGGCCTTGAGACTTCTTGAGAAACTTCCTCTGAGGTTGGGAACAAGAAATATATGTAATTGTTAGGAGATTTAGCTTCGTTTGTAGTGACACCATGAAATCTGGGTCTGCATCTCTATGACCTGGAGCACATGGTCCTTATTTTCTAATGAACATGAGGGAGCAGTTCTGAATTCTCTCTTTGTAGGTAAACTGTGGCCACTGGGAGCTAAGTGTCTTTCCGTGTGGACTGTGAAGCCATTTGGTGATCCTCCACTTTCCAGGGTGTTTCTTACTGCTGCACTGGGAGTTTGGTATTTGCTTCACGAAATACAAGGAGTTCAACTGGGACAAATTGCTGGAGGGAGTTCTGTCATGTGTGGTTGGTCAGGGACGCAAAGAGAATGTACGAACCAGGCTTCTATCCTACATAGCTTTCACCTTGACTATAGCAACCTGATTCTGAACATTGCCCTGAAACCTCTCCATATGACAAGATGCCTTTACATATAAAGGTCTCCTGCCTGCACCATGTCAGTCGCAAGTCTTTCGAAGCCAATGGAAGATCCAGGTGGTCCTACCAAAAATATTTATTTACACACCTACAGTCCACTTCTCTAGGCCCACTACTCATTAGGCTCCAAATTACTGGCATCTCTGTTCTACACCATTTTCACGAAAACCAGTCAATCAAGGCACTCTTTGGTACACTCATGATCAGCAACAGGAAATCCAAAGTTTATCCAGTGCCACCTGGTCATGGGAATTTCAAAAATTTTATGGTATGAATCTAGTCATTTTTCAAAAATGAAGTTAGAGGCACTGTGGGTTTCAATTAATTCAGGAACCATTAAATGGTGAGGAAGCTCATTTCAATGAAAGCTCTGGAGAACACTCACAGAAAAGCCTTCCAAAAGACTGGCCAAAAGGTCACATGAATCCAGACACATTGAGGTGTACAATGTGAGGTCCATATGTGTTTGGACTCTCAACTAGGGCTGCCAAGTCTTTAAGAATTAAATCATGTGATATCCTGGCTCAGAATCCCCGAGCTCTTTGGAAAGCCATCCTGGGCCTAGATCTCAATTTCCAAAGGCGATTCTCACGTGTGGCCTAGTAAAATCCCAAGAGAACTCACCACAATACTTCTCTGAGGTCAGATCCAGAACTCATTCTTTAAGGGGAATCACACCAGAGTTCAAGCCCAGGTGATCCGAGTCATCTTTTCCAACTACCACACAAATTACCACAATTAAAACAAGAACACTCCCATATGGCCCTCATCTTCTTTCATATTGACACTCATCATAATTTTGCTGGAGGTTTCCATGAGGGGAGCAGACCAAGACAGTGTTCAAAATAAGCTCCTTTGACCCTCATTTGCCTATAGTAAAGGTGGCCTGGACACCCATCCTGTGAACCAGGAGTGATCAAATAGGCCTGCCATTAATACCGCTCCAATTCTCCAATTTGAGGCCTACTGACTGTTTGGTTTAGATTCTTTATGTGAAGTTTAGTCATGAAATAACCAAGCACCTATGGGCTAGCCTCTGCAGGTTTTGAAGAACTCATTTGACCCAAAGGATCCCTATTTTCACTTGATGGAGTTCAGGAACCTTACAGAGGAAGTCGAGAAACTTCATCCCAATGGCTGCTCTTTCTGCCATTTTTCCTTTGGATGCAAACATGGGAACTTTCTTTAGATCCACAGGTGCTGAGAATCTAAGCCTCAGCCACACACAGGGCCAGGGGGGCTGATTCAGTCACATCCCTTTTCAAAGCACTTAAGAAAAGAGCCACAGGTATGCCCAATCATTTCCATTTGAAAACTGTTTTCTTCAGGCTTCACAAAGGGGTGGCCAGATGCAAAGAACTTCCTGACATTCAGGGCAACAGAACAATAGGTAAGCAAAAGGCCAAAAGCAGGGTTTCTCCTCTGAGACTGTCCTCGTCACACTGATATCTGAGTTTTCTGAGATGCTCGCCATCACCTACAGCTATCCAGTACATGGCTATGTCACAGAGCTTGGAGGTGGTACATATCTTGGACACAAAACCATGGGCCTATTCTTGAAATTGGCCGGAATTCAGGACAAAAATAGAAACTTAGGAAGGTAGCAGGTGTTGCTCATCGATAAGGCAAGCTACAGTCCATTCATAAACGGGGCAATATGAATGCTGAGAAGCTTTCTACTAGACACGACACATCCATTGATGAATTCTCTTTTCTAATGTCTACAACCACGGAAACAGTGGAATACACAGACATAGAAACACTCGCCCTGTGAAAAGACTTACTAGAAAAGTCCACTTCAAATGAAACAAACCGACTGTCCTACCTATTCTCAGAAAATGAGACAAAACCACAAACCCACAACCACACCCACAAAGGCACCTCCTTCCCCTAAGTAGGTCTTTGACTATCCGGAGTGTCCTCTGACTTGTAGGCCATAATACGTTCCCCCGAAATGGCCTGTCCTGTCTCAGATCTGGTCTCCTTGGCAAACTCTGTGAACTTCTCAGGAGCCAACGGTGAGCCACTAACGACTTTCTCAAGAAAAGCCCCGCTTCCGAGCTTTCCTGGCATTTGGCCTTCTCACGTCTGAATGTACCAAGAAAGACTGACTGCATTTAGTAAATCCAAACAAGTGAGACCATAGGGACTGGGACTTGGACTGGCTATGGGTGCCTGGCTTCCTGGATCCAAAGTTCAGAGAGTTCCATCACCATGGAAGTGAGGTGAGGTCACTTCCTTCCTGAACTGAATGAGGTCCCTGTCTTGGCAACCACTTTGTCTTAACTGTTACTTCCAAGGGTCCCATGAGATTGAGGCTGCCCCTACTTCCTGTGACACTTTCACAAGTTAGAATGGTATATCAACCATAGGCACCCAGGAATAGATCTCCACACAGGCCTGTTTTGGTCCATGTTCTCTACATTAAGAAGAGAATCTGATTAAGACACAACCTTTTATCCTGACTGGGTTGTTTGCCATGGAAGATGACTTTTGGTCTCTCAGGTCCTTCATAGCTGCCTACATCTTCTCCAGGGATCATTTCTGCATGGGCCTTTGAGGTTATCAGCAGGTGGAAGTTTCCCTACATTTCTGTATTGTAAAATCAACTCTTTCCCTGATGTTCTATAAAGTTAGATTGAGGGAATAGTGTATGATTATGGTTAAAAACATGTTTGATTTGGGTTAGAAATCATTGTGCTGGATGAATAATGGTATTGGGAACCTGCTATGTGTATAAGAATATATAGGTGTAATATATGTATGAAAAAAGAAATCTAAGTATGATTTGAAGGCCAGAAGGGCATTGGGCCCTTGATTGGGATACGCAGCATTGAATTACGTTCTGCAGAGATGTCTCAGATAAATCGATATACAATGGCATAGGACCTTGTACTTTGCATGAATTAATGTAGAAGGAACATCCAGTCAAAAAAGGATAGTCGGTAGTGAAAGGTTAATAAAATAGGTACTTGCTATTTCCTGTTTTTCTGTACGCTTAAAAAAACACTGTTGAAATCTTGAGAAATGTTTGCTAATCTTGTTCTAGAATGTACTGTTCCCAACTGCCAAACTGCAGAATGTACTGCCTCACTCGGTGTCACACGAACCGCCCACTCACCCTTACACATCAGTAAACTTCCCTCCCTTCCATCTCCAAGGAATGTATGTAAGCTCTGCATAAGCTGTTCTCAGAGCTCTCTGATCTATTTAAGTTAGCTGTGAGCCCCAGCAAGCTGGATGCAAAATAACCCTTTGCTGTTGCATGAGACAGTCTCTTGGTAGTCTCTTCCTCCAACACTCACCTGACCTTTACATATTGAGGTTCCACCGAGTTCCGGCAGTGGCGGATGAGAGACCCCAACGGGCTCCTCTCGGAGCAAGTAAGGCGCCTCTTTCTGGTTTCAGGTGTCATGTTAGGGCTTGGCAAAATTGCTGGCGATGAAGAGCCTGGGGTCTCTCCGACGGTGGCTGAGAGACGTGTCACAGAGACATAGGGCACCTCCCTGGGGGACCCCAAAGAGGACTCGGAGAATCAAGGAACAATTGCTTCATCGACTCAGTGATATTTTCTTTTAGATTCGGTATTGCCATCCTATCGGGTTTTGCCGGCTACGCATTCCTGGTCTCAGTGTTGGATGTCCATTGCCTGTCTTTATGGTCTTGTCTTATCTGTGTCATGTGTCTTTGCTTTTACTGTTTGTGTACCTTTCATTATGGGACAGAGCACTTCAATGCCTCTGTCCCTGACCCTTGATCACTGAACCAAAGTCCGCTTAAGGGCTCAGAATCTTTCTTTTTTTAGTAAAACGCTGGACCTGGCAGACTCTCTGTGCCTCAGAATGGCCCATCTTTGGAGTCGTATGGCCCCAAGAAAGATCTTTCTACTTCCCACTAATTTATAAAGTCAGAGATATTGTCTTTCAGCCAGGGCCACATAGCCATCCTGATCAACAGCCATATATCTTAACTTTTCAGGACCTCTGCAAATCTCCTCCTCCATGGGTGAAGCCTTTCCTTGCCCATGCCTCTGCTCATACTCCTTCCCACATGATCTCTCAAACCCTCACCTCTTCCTCCTCCTCCACCCTCTGTTTTCCCTGAGTCACAAGATTTGACTCTACTGGACTCTTCCTCCTCTCCTTACCCCCTGCCCTCGTCCCCTAACACAGAACACACTCTAAGTGATTCCCCTGCTGCTGACTAAGCCTCTCTACCATTGGAGGAAGCTAAGCTGGTAATAGGATCTGATAATGGACCGATGTTCATGGCCCAGGTAAGTCAGGGGTTAGCCAGGAACCTGGGGATTAATTGGAAGTTATATTGTGCTTATAGACCCCAGAGTTCAGGACAAGTAGAAAGAATGAATAGAACCATTGAAGAGACCTTAACGAAATTAAGCTTAGAGACCAGCATAAAAGATTGGACTGTGCTCCTGACTTATGCAATGTTTCATGCAAGAAAAAATCCTTCTGTTTCTTTGAGTAACCTTACCCCCTGAGAAGTTCTCTATGGTGGCCCTCGTCCAGTAAGGGTCCTAAGCCCAACTGTAAGACCTAAGGATCCTTTCCACACCCTCTTGCTTGACAGACTTAAAGCTCTTGAAAGAACTCAGTGATACCTGTGAAAATAGCTGCCCACTGCGTAACAAACTGTGTACCAGGGGATTCCACATCCATATCAAATAAGAGACTTCATGTATGTAAGATGACATCAGGTGTCATCCCTGGAACCCAGCTGTAAAGGACCATACCAGGTGCTACTTATAACACCTACAGTGGTAAAGGTATACAGAATCACTTCTTGGATCCATGCCTCTCATCTCAAGCCTGCTCCTTGTCCAGAATCTTTCTGGAAACTGGAAAAGACTGGTAACAGTTTCAAATTGTGTATTCGCCATGTGGATAAGGTTATATACTCTCCCCTTGGCCACAAGTAGTCCTAACCCTCATCAGCCTTTTAAGCAGCGATGGCTGATTACAAATCCTACTGGAAAAGTGTATAATCGATCTCACATACATCCCCCTTAGGGACCTGGTGGCCATCTCTCCACCCAGACATTTGTCAGCTGGCCATAGGTTTTTTCTATTGGGATATCCCTGATGAAGAAAATCCCACTAAAATACCATTAAATCCCTTGTGTACCATAGATAATGGAAACAAACATTATGGATGTAGGGACACGCGAGCCAGATGCAGGTTGGCTATCCTAGATTACTTGTTTGCCCGGGAAACTATCAAAGCCACAAACAGTAACGGCTGTGTGGGGGAAAAACCGACTTCTTCAGTATGTCATGGAGATGTGAGCATACAGAGGCTGCCTGATGGAACCCAATACTTCATCAAATTCAGTACACAGCATTGGCCATATTACCAAGTAGACAACAGAAAAAGGATGGCCCCCAGAGGGGTCTCTAGATCCTCAAATTTTGCGTGACCTTTTTAACTTCTGCAAGTGCTCAAAAGGGTGAAAGGAGATTCCCCTATGTGGAAGCCCTTTCCCTCCTTCACTCACATCCTGAACTATGCTTCTCCAATAGATTTTTATCCTCAGCCTTCTGCTCCAGACTCTCTGCTGTCACTCCCACCTCAGCAACGTGATTTCTCCCCTCCAATTACTAGATCAGAATCCCAAACCTCCACCAGTTCTCAGACAATTGCCCGCTTGTGAGGTAGCAGGTACTGAGGTACCCCTCCACCCACTCACTCCTTTCTCTTCCTGTCAGTGCCCACACCGGGTCCCACCAGGTCCTCTTTCCAGCTAACCCAAAGCTCAAACGAGCTGAGGAGAGCTCTCAGACCCTTATCCAAGATGTAATATAAATGGCCATTAAAGTTGCTTTGTCATCACTGAAAACAGGTTACTAAAATTTAAAGTCCCTCACAGGATTTTGGGATACTCACTCCCGTTTTCTGCTCTTCTCTACCTGTTCTACTGCTCAAGTTTTTTGCTAGGAAATTCCCAAACACCTTTCCAATTATTCTTTTACATCTCTCTTTTTCCTCATTCTCAGATGCTCGGAGCTTCTCTCAGCCCCACTTTCCCCGTATTCCCCCTCTGTACCAGGCCCACAGAAAAGTCTTAAATGTCCTTCTCCAGAAGTCTTCACCATGGCTGACTTTAGAACTTTCAGCATAGAGTTTCTATAAAGAGTTCAATGTAGATAAACTTTCTCTTTTTGTATTGCCCTGTTATACTTGGCCACTGGCTAAAAAACTCAGTACTTCTAAGCTAGACAACCCCTAACTAGTTTTTCACAAAATATGTGAACAAGTCCTCTGGCCTTCAGCTGGGGCTTCACAGATATGGCCACATTTCTAAGATAAAGAAATTACCAACTGGGCTCCGTTGTAACAGCTGGCAGGGGGAAAATAAGAAAGGGAATAAAAAGCTCTCCTCCTCCCAGGTGTCCTTGAAAATTTAACTTGCCCAGAACAGAGGAAAAATCAGAAACATATACTGCTTTTTTGAACTTCTGCAGACTGTAAACTTCTGAGCCCCATCCCTTATATGTTGGGTACACAATTCTGAAACTACCTAAACTTGAGTTTCAGGGGACTAATTGATTACAACAGAAGCAATGCCCTCTGAATCCAGTTGCAACAATATAGGACTGTTTCCCTGTCTTCAGTGCTATCTTAGGTGCCTTGCCTTGTCTGTCCCTACAACAGCATAATTCTATATACTTAAACATTGTTTATGTTTTTATGAAATGGTCAACAGATGTGATTATTTTGAAATGTTGCAGATGTTTCCCAGAAAGCTCTATCATGACGCAGGTTCGTTTGAAGATCAAATAGGGGGGGCATACAACCGGTTCCACTGGGAACTTGTATCCCTCACTTTAGCCATCCTATTAGGAATAGGAGTTGCTGCACGGGTGGGCACAGGAACCACTGCCATTGTCCATGGGACACAACAAATGACCCAATTAGAAGAAGCAATAGAGCAAAACTAAGATATTAGAAACCTCCATCAGAGCTTTGCATGAATCTTTAACCTCTCTCTCTGAAGTTGTTTTAAAGAACAGTTGAGGGTTGGACCTCCTCTTCATTAGAGAAGGGGGCCTTTGTGCTGCATTGAGGGAAGGATGTTGTTTTTATGCTGACCATACTGGAGTTGTAATAAAATCTATGAGTAAATTTAAAAGACACCTTGAAGAGCATCAACAAGAGAGAGAGGCCCAAAAAGGGTGGCTTGAGTCTTGGTTCACACACTCCTCCTGGTTAACTACGTTTTTATCAACCCTGGCCGGTCCAATAATAATCCTCATATTATTGCTAACTATAAAATCCTGTTTGCTCAACCGTGTAATTTCTTTTCTCCAGGCTCAAATTGGACGAGTTAAACTTATGGTAATACCCCACTAGCAGACATAGAATGTGACACCCTCCAATGATCATTTTTATGATTAAAAGTAGCCAGAAGAAGAAGTGGGGAATTAAAGTTTAATAAAATAGGTACTTGTCACTTCTTGTTTTTCTGTATGCTTAACAAAACACTATTGAAATCTTGAGAAATGCTTGCAAATCTTGTTCCCAGAATGTTCTGTCCCCAACTGCGCAACTGCAGAATGTACTCCCTCACCCAGGTGAATGCAAACCACCCTCTCACCCTGACCCATCAATAAAATTCCCTCCCTGCCCTCTCCAGGGAAAGTATATAAGCTCTATTTAAGCTATTCTCAGGGCTATCTGCTCTATTCAAGTGATCTCTGAGCCCCAGCATGCTGGACACCCAAAAAACCCTTTGATGTTGCAAGAGATAGTCTGTTGGTGGTCTCCTCCTCTGAAGCTCGCCCCAAATTTACTTGGATGATTGAATGTAGAAGAGAACATTCAGTCAAAAACGATAGTCTGTAGCATTAGGAAGATAGTACTTTTATGAAGAAGGGTGAGTATAGGAATTGGAAAAAAATTTCTTTAGCAATAGGGTTTCGATTAGAGAGTGAATGTAAATGTCAGCACAGGTGAAGAGTCAGTCACAATGATGAACTGGGGAAAATATGTAGGAAAGCAGATATCAATAGAGACATTACAAAATCAGGCAAAGTATAAAGTGAGTGATAGGATTAGATATTTTGAACAGGGTTGAGTTTAAATATATAATCTTAGGAAGAAACAAATATGTAGTCACAATTAGGATTGACATTTGAGAGCATTAGGCAAATTTCAGGTGGATGAATATTTCTCAGAATAATCTTGTGAATAGTTGATTATAAATCCACATAATAAACATGAATGAATTTAGGGAGTGTATATAAGACACATATATTTCATATTTTGAAAAATCTAGAGAGTGTATATATATATATATATATATATATATATATATATATACAAAACACACACACAGACAAAAAAGTAGCAAAATATATGTCAATCAAAATTCATTATAAAATATATATCATCCACAGATCTAAAAATATTAATTTTACTGAACATGGATTTATGTATAATGCTGTTCAACTAGCAAGCTCAACCATAGGTTGAATATCCAATTCCAACAAGTTTAGTAGGAGTGATCTCTTCTAACAATTTGTATCTGCCAAGTCAGCCACCTCACAAGAATGTACGTGTGGTACCAGGGAGGAATCTATATGTGCATATAAGAATACAGAGAAAGGGAGACAGGAATTCACATATTTGTTAACCTTAAAAATACATGGACAACTATTTCCACAATAAATTGACTAGATTCATAACTCCAACTCTGTATCATGCAAAAGAAAAGTACAACAATACACCAGGCCTACTCTGAACTGCTTGTATTTCGATTCTGTTTGGGTTATTTTTCTCCATCATATTAGAATTAGTAGTCAGAGTCTGGTCGGGTATGGGTTAGAGTCAGGGATTCAGTATTTTGAATGGAAAATAGAAAACTGAATCCAATGTTTATGCAAATATATGCTACAGAAAATTCTTCCCACTCTCCTCCAGAACAATGCCTTGACATTACCTTCGCCCCAAGTAAGACACAATTAGAAGAGAAGAGTTAGAAAATCTGTGAATACCTATCAGGAATGGAAAATGCTCCAGATTTCACATCTTTGGAGGCGGTAGAGGAGTTTCCAAAAGTAAGGGACAGGGTAAACACTCCACAAATATGGAGCTCTGCTGGCCTAAAGACTTTTTGAGAATCTGCCTTTAAGGTTGGGCACTTAAAATATATGTTGTTTTCAGGAGCTTTAGCTTTATTTGTAGTGAGACAATCAAAGCTCGATCTGCATCTATGTGACCTGGAGGACATGGTTATTTATTTTTCAATAAAAATGAGGCAGCAGTGCTGAATTCTCTCTTTGTAGGTAAACTGTGGCCACTGAGGGCTAAGTGTCTCCCCGTGTGGACTGTGAAACAACTTGGTCATCCTCCAATTATCGTGGTGTTTCTTGCTGCTGCACTGGGAGTTTGGAATTTGCTTCATTAAATACAACGAGTTCAAATGGGAAACAGTGCTGAAGGGAGTTCTGTCAGCTGTGGTGTGCAGGGTCTCCAGGAGAATGCACCAACCAGGGTTCTATCCCACGTAGCTTGCCCCCTTGACAATAGCAACATGATTCTGAACATTGCCCTAAAACCTCTCCATATAAAAATATGCCTTTACGTATATGGGTCTGATGGCTGCACCATGTCAGTCTCAAGCCATTTGGAAGCCAGTGGAAGATCCACATGGCCCCACCACAGATGTTTTATCACTCACTTGCGTAACACTTCTCTAGGCCCACTACTCACTAGGCTTCTACTTACCAGCATCTCTGTTCTACACCATTTTCCTGAAACCCAGTCAATCAAGGCCCTGTCTGGTATATTCATGATCATCAACAGGACATCAAAGGTCCTCCAGTGACATCTGGTCATGGGAATTTTAAAAATTTCATGGTAATTATCTAGCAATTTTTCACGGATGAAGTTGGAGGCACTGTGGTTTGCAATTCATTCAGGAACCATTAAAGGGTTAGGAAGCTAATTTCAGGGAAAGCTCTGGAGCACTCTCACAGGCAAGGCTACCCAAAGAGTGGCCAAAAAGTCACATGAAGCGAGGCCAATTGAGGTCTATAAAGCGAGGTCCATGTGTGTTTTGAATCTCAATAATGCATGCCAAGTCTTTCAGAATAAAATCATGTAATATCCTGGCTGAGATTTGCAGTGTTCTGTGGAAAGCCAATCTGTGCCTAGATCTCAGGTTCCAATGGCAACTTCATGCCTGGCCTCCTAAAATCCCAACACAATTCATGGCAATACTTCTCTCAGGTCAGTTCCAGAACTCAGTCTATAAGGAGAATCACACCAGAGTTCAAGTCCAGGTGGACCCAGACAACTCTTCCAACCGCGACTCAAATGAAAACAATTAAAACCAAAATACTCCCTCATGGCCCTATTCTTCTTCCATATAGACACTAATCATAACCTCTTCCTGGAGTTTTCCATGAGTTGTGCAGCCCAAGAGAATGTCCAAAATAAGCTTCTTGCACCTATTTTGCCTAACTTCAGGGTAGCCTGGGCACCCTTCCTGTGAATCAGGAGTGATCAAATAGGCCTGCCCTTAATACTGCTCCGCTTATCCAATTTGAGGCTCTCTGACTGTGGGGTCTAGATTCTTTATGTGAATTGGAGTCATGGGAAAAGCCAAGACAGTGTCCAAAATCAGCTCGCTTGCCCCTCATTTGCCTAAAGTCAGGGTGGCCTGGACACCGTTTCTGTGAACGAGGAGTGATCAAATAAGCCTGCCGTTAATACTTCTGTGTTTCTCCAATTTGACGCCTACTGATTTCAGGTATCAATTCTTTATGTGATTTGGAGTTATGCGAAAACCCAAACACCTCTGCAGGGAATTGAAGAACTCATTTGACCCAAAGAATCCCTATTCTCACTTGATGGAGTTCAGGAAATTAACAGAGGAAGGCAAGAGACTTCATCCATAATGAATGATTTTTTTTTTTGCCATTATGGCTTTGGACGCACACATGGGACCATTCTTTAGATCCATCAGGTGCTGAGAATCTAAGTCATAGACACAAACATGGCCAAGAGACTAATTCAGACACATACCTTCCCAAAGCAATTAAGCAAAGAGCCACAGGTGATGACATTCATTTCCATTTGAAAACTGTTTACTTCAGGCTTCACAAAGTGGTGGATTGAGGCAAAGAACTTCCTGACATTCAGTGCAAAACAACAATAAGTAAGCAAAAGGCCCAAAGCAGGGTTTCTCCACTGAGACTTTCCTGGTCACACTAATATCTGCATTTTCTGAGATGCTCGCCATTCTCTTCAGCTATCCAGTACATGGCCATGTCACAGAGTTTGGAGGTGGTACATATTTTGGACACAAATCCATGAGCCTATTCTGGATAGTGGCCAGAATTCAGGAAGAAAACAGCAACTTAGAAAGATAGCAGGTGTTGCAAATCAAAAAGACAAGCTGCACTCCATTCATATATTGGGCAGGTTGAATTATGGGAAGATTTACACTAGACAGTACACATCCATTAATGCATTCTCTTTTCCAATATCTACAACAACAGACACAGTGGGATACACAGACATACAAACACTTGCCTTGTCAAATGACTTACTAGAAACTGTCCACTCCAAACCAAACTAACCGCCTTTCCCATCTATTCTCAGAACATGAGACAAAACAATAAACCCATACCCACTCCCACAAAGGCACCTCCTTCCCCCAATTAGGTCTGTGACTATCCAGATTGTCCTCTGACAGGTGGGCCATACTATGTTCCCCTGAAATGGTCCGTCTTCTCTAAGATCTGGTGAAATATAAGTATGAAAACAGAAATCTAGGTATGATTTGAAGCCCAGAAGGGTTTTTCCCTTGATTGGGATACTTAGCTTTGAATTATGCTCTGCAAAGTTGTCTCAGATAATTCGATATACAATGGCATAGGACCTTTTACATTGGATGATTGAATGTAGAAGAGAACATCCAATCAAAAAGGGATAGTCGGTAGGATTAGGAAGATAGTCGGTAGGTTTAGAAAGAAGAGTGATTAAAGGATTTGGACCAAAAGTTCTTTAGCAATAGGGTTTCGATTATAGAGTGAATGTAAATGTCAGCACATATGAAGTGTCAGTCACTAGGATCAACTTGGGAAAATATGTAAAAAAGCAGATATCAATAGAAACATTATGAAATCAGGCAAAGTATAAAGTGAGTGATAGGATTAGACATTTTCAACAGGGTTGAGTTTGAATATATAAATTAGGAAGAAACAAATATGTAGTCACCAATAGGATTGACAATTGACAGCATTAGGCAACCTGGACATGGATGTTTTTAGTAATCCATGTACACTTTACATTTAGGCTTTGGTACAATCATAAATGTGACCTTTACATTTTTTTGTCCAGAATACTACTTTGATTAAATGTATATGTACATCAGGTGACATGAGTATGTCTTCCACCATTTCTGCGAGCAATATATTGAAGATGTAAAATTAGAATCGGGGGTACAAAGAGGTGTACCCTGTGTCTATGAATAAAGAGATAAAGCATGAATAGACCCTAATGTGAATAAATAATATAACTTTTTTCAACTTTAAAAAATGAATTGATCTAATATCTGAAAAATTAAAGGAAATCGTATATTGATATACAATCATTCATTCCAACCAGGTATATATGTAATGGAAATATTTGTGTTTTGGTTTATCATGAAGAGTGTGTGAGTTTTGCTTCAAAATGATTATGGAAATTCAAAATAATGTGTTTGGAAAGAAGTCTCATGAAAAGACCAGTCAAGAAACCCTGACAATACATGTGTTCTGAAGCAAGAAGTGGTGAAAGTTGAAACAAATGCATATTAATTTGTGAACTTGTGGATGAAATGTATATCCTATGATGTGCAAAAACTGAAGAAATAATAATGTACCAGTGTCGAATACAAATGAATAAAGAATTACATATCATGTCCCATAGGAATCTACTTGCATTGATGTTAGACTGGGTCAGTTACTGTAGAATAATTAGGATTTGTATGCATCATTCCCTGAAGTTAGTTTTCAGTACTAGGAAACAAATATGTATTTCAGGTGGATGAATATTTCTCAGAATAATCTTGTGAAATGTTGATTAAAAATCTACATACATGAACATGAATGAATTTAGAGAGTGTATATTAGACACATATATTTCATATTTTGAAAAATCTGGAGAGTGTATACACACACACACACACACAAATAAAAAACACTCACAGACATTAAAAAGTAGCAATATAAATGCTAATCGAAATTCATCAGTAAATATATATCATCCACAGATGCAAAAATGTTTATTTTACTGAACATGAGTTTATGTATAATGTTGTTCTACTAGGACGCTCCCTATAGGTTGAATTTTCAGTTCCAACAGCGTTTAGGAGGAGTGATCTCTTCTCACAATTTGTATCTGCCAAGTCAGCCACCTCACAAAGATGTACGTGTGATACCTGGTAGGATTCTATATATGCATATAAATATATAAGTGTGAATAGGCTAAAGAGAAAGGG
The DNA here is from genome assembly GCF_048772815.1 of Callospermophilus lateralis. Taxonomy (NCBI): domain Eukaryota; kingdom Metazoa; phylum Chordata; class Mammalia; order Rodentia; family Sciuridae; genus Callospermophilus; species Callospermophilus lateralis. The sequence continues at coordinate 102,824 of NW_027514396.1, read as the reverse complement.
AAACATGAATTCTCATATTTGTTAACTTTAAAAACACATGGAGATCTTTTTCTATTAAACATTGACCAGATTTATAACTCCTACCTTGTATAATGCAAAATGCAAGTCCAACTATACAACATGCCTCCAATGAACTGCTTGTATTTCTATAGGTTTGTGTTATTTTTCTCTATCATATTAGAATGAGTTGTCTGAGTCTAGTAGGTATGGGTTAGTGTCAGGGATTCAGTATTTCAAAAGGAAACTTGGAAATTGAATCCAATTTGTATGCAAATATATGCTGCACAAATATCCTCCCACTCTCATCCAGAACAATGCCTTGAAATTACCTTCACCCCAAGTAAGACAAAGTTAGAGGAGAATAGATAGAAAATCAGTGAATACATATCTGGAATGGAAAATGCTCAGGAGTTCACAACCTTGGAGGTTGTAGAGGAGTTTCCAAAAGTAAGGGACAGGGTAAACACTCCACAAACATGGAGCTCTGCTGGCCTAAAAACTTTTAGAGCAACTGCCTCTGAGTTTGGGAACGTGAAAATTATGTTGTTGTCAGGAGAATTGGCTTCCTTTGTAGTGAGACCATCAAAGCTGGGTCTGCCTCTATGTGACGTGGAGGACATGGTATCTTATTTTCCAATGAACATGAGGTAGCAGTGTTGATTTTCTTCTTTTTAGGTAAACTGTGGCCTCTGGGGTCTAAGTGTCTCCCCGTTGGACTGTGAAGTCATTTGGTCCTCCTCCACTTTTTGTGGGGTTTTTGCTGCTGAACTGGGAGTTTGGTATTTGCTTCATGAAATTCAAGGAGTTCAACTGAGACACAGTGCTGGAGGGAGTTCTGCCATGTGCGGTGGTTAAGAGTCTGCAGAAGAACGCACCAACCACGCTTCTATCCCTCAAAGCTTGCCACATTGCATCCTTGTCCATAGCAACCTGATTCTGAACATTGCCCTGAATCCTCTTCATATAACAAGATGCCTTTAATTACAAGGGTCTGCTGGCTGCTTCATGTAATCCACAAGCCATTTGGAAGCCAATGGAAGATCCACATTCCTCCAACAGAGATGTTTTATCACACTCCTGCCCACCAAAGCTCTAGGCCCACTTCTCAGCAGGCTGCAACTTTCTGGCACCTCTGTTCTACACCATTTTCATGAAACCCAGTCAAGCAAGGCACTGTCTGGTACATCCATGATCAGCAACAGGACATCCAAAGGTTCTCCAGCGCCACCTGGTCATGGGAATTTCAAAAATTTCATGGTATTTATTTAGACATTTTTCAAGGATGAAGTTGGAGGCACTGTGGGTTTCAATTCATTCAGGAACCAGTAAATGGTGAGCAAGATTATTTCAATGAAAGCTCTGGAGAACCCTCACAGGCAAGGCTTCCCAAAGAATGGCCAAAAGGTCACATTAAGCCAGGCCCATTGAGGTCTACAATATGAGGTCCATGTGTGTTTTCACTCTCAACTATGGCTGCCAAGTCTTTCGAATGAAATCATGTGATATCTTGGCTGAAATTCCCAGAGCTCTGTGGAAAGCCACTCTGGGGCTAGATCTCAGTTTCCAATGGTGACTCTCATACATGGCCTCTTAAATCACAACACAATACATGGCAATACTTCTCTGAGATCAGTTCCTGAACTCAGTCTATAAGGGGAATCACACCAGAGTTCAAGCCCAGGTAGACCTTGTTATGTCTTCCAACTGTCACACAAATATCCACAATTAAATCCAAAACACTTCCACATGGCACTCATCTTCTTCCATTTACACAATCATCATAACCTCTGGCTGGAGGTTTCCATGAGGGGTGCAGCCCAAGACAGTGTCCAATATAACCTCCCTTGTCCCTCTTTTGCCTAAAATCAGGGTGGCCAGGACATCCTTCCAGTGAACCAAGAGTGATCAAATAAGCCTGCCATTAATATGGCACTGCTTCTCCAATTTGAGGCCTACTGACTGTGTGTTTTAGATTCTTTATGTGAATTGGAGTCTCGAGAAAAACCAAGCACTTATGGGCTAGCCTCTGCAGGGTTTTGAGGAACACATTTGAACCAAATGATCACTGTTCTCACATGATGGAGAACAGGACACTTACAGAAGAATGCGAGAGACTTCATCCACACTGACTGCTCTTTTGTCCATTTTCATTTTGGATGCACACATGGGATCCTTCTTTAGATCCATCAGGTGCTGAGAATCTAAGCCACAGTCTCACACAGGGCCAAAAGACTGATTCAGACACATCCCTTTCCAAAGCAATTAAGCAAAGAGCCACAGGTGATGCCCTTTCATTTCCATTTGAAAACTGTTTCTTTAGGCTCTACAATGGTGTGGCCTGAGGCAAAGGCCTTCCTGACATTCAGGGCAACAGAACAATTGATGAGCAAAAGGCCCAAAGCAGGGTTTCTTCACTTAGAATTTCCTGGTCAAACTGATATCTGAGTTTTCTGAGATGCTCCCATTTCTTTCAGCTATCCAGTACATGGCCATGTCACAGAGCTTGGAGGTGGTACATATTTTGGACACAAAACCATGAGCCTATTCTGGAGAGTGGCCAGAATTCAGGAAGAAAACCGGAACTTAGGAAGATTGTTGGAGTTGTCCACCCATAAGTCAAGGCGCAGTCCATTCATAAATTGGGCAGAATTCAGGAAGAAAACAGGAACTTAGGAAGATTGTTGGAGTTGTCCACCCATAAGTCAAGCCGCAGTCCATTCATAAATTGGGCAAGTTGAGTCTAGACAGGACACATCCAATGATTCATTCTCTTTTCTAATATCTAAAACCACGGACACAGTGGGATACACAGACAAAGAAACACTGGCCTTGTCAAACGACTTACCAGAAACAGTTCACTCCAAACCAAACAAACCGCCTTTCCTACCTATTCTCAGAACATGAGACAAAATCTCAAACCCACACCCACAAACACAAAGGAAGCTCCTTCCCCCAAGTAGGTCTGTGACTATTGGGAGTGTCCTCTGACTGGTGGGCCAAACTATGTTCTGATGAAATCGCCTGTCCTGTGTCACATATGGTCTCCTTGGCCAAATCTGTGAAGTTGTCACTAGCCAGCGGTGAGCCACTACCTGCTTTCTCAGGAAAGGCCCCTCTTTAGAGCTTTCCTGACATTTGTTCATCCTCACCTCAGTAGGTACCAAGAAAGACTGACTCTGTCCTTGGTAAATCCAAAAAATACGACCACTGGGACTGGGACTGAGACTGGCTCTGGGTGCCTGGCTTCCCGGATTCCAAGTTCAGAGAGTTCCATCACCAAGGAAGTGAGGTGAGATTACTTCCTTCAGGAATTCTTTGAGGTCATTGCCTTGGCAACCACTTTGTCCTAACTGTTGCTTACAATACTCCTATGAGATGGAGGCTGCCCTTTCTTCCTGTGACACTTTTACAAGTTAGAATGGTATATCAACCATAGGTACCCCGGAATAGCTCTCCACACATGCCTGGTTTGGTCTATCTTCTCTACATTAACAAGAGAGAGGCTTATTCAGACACAACCCTTCATCCTGGGAAGGTTGTTTGCGATGGAAGATGACATTTGCTCTCTCAGGTCCTTCATAGCTGCCTACATCTTCTCCAGGGATCAAGTCTGCATGGACATTTGAGGTTCTCAGCAGGAGGAAGATACCCTACATTCCTGTATTGTAAGACGAACTCTTTCCCTGCTCTTCTGCAAAGTTAGATTAAGGTAAGAGTGTATGGTTAGGGTTAATAACATGTTCGATTTGGGTTACGAATCATTGCGAAGGATGATTAATAGTATTGGGAACCTGCGATATTTATAAGATTATAGAGGTGAAATATAAGTATGGAAACAGAAATCTAGGTAATATTTGAAGCCCAGAAGGGCATTAGGCCCTTGATTGGGATACTTAGCTTATAATTACGTTCTGCACAGATGTCTCAGATAAATCGATAATCAATGGCATAGGACCTTACACCTTGGATGATTGATTTTAGAAGAGAACATCCACTCAAATTGAGATAGTCGGTGGGATTAGGAAGGTAGTCAGTATCTTTAGGAAATAGAGTGAGTATAGGATTTGGGGCAAAAGTTCTGTAGCAATAGGGTTTTTGTTATAGAGTGAATGTAAATTTCAGCACATGTGAAGAGTCAGTCACATGATGAACTGGGGAAAATATGTAAAAAGGAAAATATCAATACAGACATTATGAAATGAGGCAATTATACAGTGAGTGATAGGATTAGACATTTTCAATAGGGTTGAGATTGAATACATAATCTTAGGAAGAAACAAATATGTCGTCACCAATAGGAATGACATTTGAAAGCATTAGGCAACCTGGACATTTATCGTTTTAGTAATCCATGTTCACTTTCCATTTAGGATTTGGTACAATCATAAGTGTGATCTTTGCATTTTGTGCCCAGAAAAATATTGTGATCAAATGTGTATGTAGATCATATGACATGAGTATTTCTTCCACCATTACTGGGAGCAATATTTGAAGACATATAAATTAGTATTGGGGGTACAAAGTGGTGTACCCTGTGTCTTTGAATATAGAGATAATGCATGAATAGACCATACTGTGAATAAATATTATAACTGGTTCCACTTTAAATAATGGATTGAATTGATATCTGAAAATATATAGGAAATCATATATTGACATACAATCATTCACTCCAACCAGTTATATATCTAATGGTAATCTTAGGGTTATTGTTTATCATGAAGTGTGTGTGAGTTTTGTTTCAAAAGTGATTATGGAAATCGAAAATAATATGTTTGGAAAAAAGTCTCATAAAAAGACCAATCAAGAAATATGGAGGAATTCATGTGTTCTGAAGCAGGAAGTGATTGAAAGTGAAACAAGTGCCTATAAATTTTCTAAATTGTGAATGAAATATATATCCTGTTATGTGCATAAACTGATGAAATAGTAATGTACCAGTGTTGAATAAAAGTGAACGTCAAAATACACATCATGTCCAATAGGAATCTACTTGCATTGATGTTAAACTGGGTCAGTTACTGTAGAAATATTAGAATTGCATGCATTATTCACCAAAGAGAGGTTTTTTTTTATTTTTATTTATGGTTGTTCAAAACATTACATAGTTCTTGATATATCATATTTTACACTTTGATTCAAGTGGGTTATGAACTCCCATTTTTACCCTGTATACAGATTGCAGAATCACATCAGTTACACATCCATTGATTCACATATTGCCATACTAGTGTCTGTTGTATTCTGCTGCCTTTCGTATCCTCTACTATTCCCCCTGGCCTCCCCGCCCCTCCCCACTTCTCTCTCTACTCCCTCTACTGTAATAAATTTCTCCCCCTTGTATTATTTTTCCCTTTCCCCTCAATTCCTCTTGTATGTAATTTTGTATAACCCAGAGGGTCTCCTTCCAATTCCATGCAATTTCCCTTCTCCCTCCCTTCCTCCTCTCATCCCTGTTTAATGTTAATCATCTTGTCATGCTCTTCATCCCTATCTGTTCTTAGTTACTCTCCTTATATCAAAGATGACATTTGGCATTTGTTTTATAGGAATTGTGTAGCTTCACTTAGCATAATCTAGTCTAATGCAATCCATTTCCCTGCAAATTCTATGATTTTTTATTTTTCAATGCAAAGTAATAATCCATTGTGTATAAATGCCACATTTCTTTTATCCATTTTTCTATTGAAGGGCATCTAAGTTGGTTCCACAGTCTTGCTGTTGTGAATTGTGCTGCTATGAACATCGATGTAGCAGTGTCCCTGTAGCATGCTCTTTTTAGGTCTTTAGTGAATAGACCAAGAAGGGCAATAGCTGGGTCAAATGGTGGTTCCATTCCAAGCTTTCCAAGAAATCTCCATACTGCTTTCCAAATTGGCTGCACCAATTTGCAGTCCCACCAGCAATGTACAAGTGTACCTCTTTTCCCACATCCTTGCCAGCACTTCTTGTTGTTTGACTTCATAAGGGCTGCTAATCTTACTGGAGTGAGATGGTATCTTAGGGTGGTTTTGATTTGCATTTCTCTGACTGCTGGAGATGGTGAGCATTTTTTCATGTACTTGTTGATTGATTGTATGTCCTCATCTGAGAAGTGTCTGTTGAGGTCCTTGGCCCATTTGTTGATTGGGTTATTTGTTATCTTATTGTCTAATTTTTTGAGTTCTTTGTATACTCTGGATATTAGGACTCTATCTGAAGTGTGAGTAGTAAAGATTTCTTTCCAGTATGTAGGCTCCCTATTTACCTCTTATTGTTTCTTTTGCTGAGAAAAAACTTTTTTAGTTGAGTAAGTCCCATTTGTTGATTCTAGTTATTAACTCTTGTACTATAGGTGTCCTATTGAGGAATTTGGAGCCCAACCTGACAGTATGTACATCGTAACCAAATTTTTCTTCTATCAGACAGTGTGTCTCTGATTTGATATCAAGGTCCTTGATTCATTTTGAGTTAACTTTTGTGCATGGTGAGAAAAAGGGATTCAGTTTCATTTTGTTATATATGGATTTTCAGTTTTACCAACACCATTTGTTGAAGATGCTATCCTTCCTCCATTGCATGCTTTTAGCTCCTTTATCAAATATAAGATAGTTGTAGTTTTGTTGATTGGTTTCTGTGTCCTCTATTCTGTACCATTGGTCCACCTGCCTGTTTTGGTACCAGTACCATGCTATTTTTGTTACTATTGCTCTGTAGTATAGTTTGAAGTCTGGTATCGCTATACCGCCTGATTCACACTTCCTGCTTAGCATTGTTTTGCAATTCTGGGTCTTTTATTTTTTCATATGAATTTCATGATTGCTTTCTCTATTTCTACAAGAAATGCCTTTGGGATTTTGATTGGCATTGGATTAAACCTATAGAGAACTTTTGGTAATATCGCCATTTTGATGATGTTAGTTCTGCCTATCCATGAACAGGGTATATTTTTACATCTTCTAAGATCTTCTATTTCTCTCTTTAGGGTTCTGTAGTTTTCATTGTATAAGACTTTCACCTCTTTTGTTAGGTTGATTCCCATTTTTTTTTTTTAGGGTATTGTGAATGGAGTGGTTGTCCTCATTTCCATTTCAGAGGATTTGTCAATGATATACAGGAATGCCTTTGATTTATGCGTGTTGATTTTATATCCTGCCACTTTGCTGAATTCATTTATTAGCTCTATTAGTTTCTTTGTAGAACCTTTTGGGTCTGCTAGGTATAGAATCATGTCATCTGCAATAGTGATAATTTAAGTTATTCTTTTCCTATTTATATGCCTTTAATTTCTTTCATCTGTCTAATTGCTCTGGCCAGTCTTTTGAGAACTATATTGAACAGAAGTGGTGAGAGCGGGCATCCCTGTCTTGTTCCAGATTTTGGAGGGAATGTCTTCAATTTTTCTCCATTCAGAATGATGCTAGCCTGCGGTTTAGCATAGATTGTTTTTACAATATTGAGGAATGTTCCTGTTATTCCTAGTTTTTCGAGAGTTTTGAACATAAAGGGATGCTGTACTTTGTCGAATGCTTTTTCTGCATCTATCTAGATGATAATATGGTTTTTATTTTTAAGTCTATTGATGTGGTGAATAACACTTATTTATTTTCGTATATTGAACCCTCCTTGCATCCCAGGGATGAACCCTACTTGATCATGGTGCACATTTTTTTGATATGTTTTTGTATCTGATTTGCCAGAATTTAATTTAAGATTTTTGCATTTAGGTTCATTAGAGATATCGGTCTTTAGTCTTCTTTCTTTGAAGTGTCTATCTGGTGTAGGAATCAGGGTGATATTGGCCTCGTAGAATGAATTTGGAAGATCTCCCTCTTTTTCAATTTTCTGAAATAGCCTGAGTAATTTGTCTGCAACACAAAGGTGAATGGCATCCTGAAATTACCTGTTCTATAGCTGAATGAGCTTCGATCAGTCAAAAACAGGGATGGTGACATCAGCTCTCCAAGATAGTGGCCGCTGGCTTCCTCTGTGGTCTGACCAGTGTGGAGAAGCGAATTGGACCGCATCCTTACCCATCTCAAACAAAGAATTCAGCACTTAGCACAGTGATTGCATACCTGGCAGGAGCCCACAGAATCCACACCGCTGTATATTTGCATTGCTATCTCTTCGTTTCCCAGTGCGCGCCGCAGACTCTAGCCACAGACCGATTTCCTGAATAAGCAGCATGACGCTCCATGCGGACAAATCACTCGTGTTTGAGCTCGCGTAGCTGATCCTCGTGAGATGGAAATATGTCCACTAGGTTTTGGAGCACCCCAATTTTGCTGGAAATTTCTAACAAGATATATTTTAGCCGTTATAACTCGTCATTCTCCCGCACAGTGATGCGGTACATGGGGGTGATGCACTCCCTTCACCACCATCATATGATCCCCCGAAGTTAGTTTTCAGTACTAAGAAACAAATATGTATTTCTGGTGGATGAATAATTCTGAGAATATTCTTGTGAAAACTTGATTATTAATCCAAATACATGAATATGAGTGAATTTAGGGAGTGTATAATAAGAAAAATATACTTCATATTTTGAAAAATCTGGAGAGTGAATATATATATATATATATATATATATATATATATATATATATATAATATATATATACACACACACACATACACACACAGACATTAAAAAGTAGCATTATGTATGCCAATCGAAATTCACCACGAAGTAATATATCATCCACAGATCCAAAAATATTCATTTTAATGAACATGGATTTATGTTGTTCAAATAAGAAGCTCACTCATATGTTGTATTTTCAGTTCCAACAGCGTTTAGTAGGAGTGATCTCTTCTCACAATTTGCAGCTGCCAAGCCAGCCACCTCACAAAATGTACGAGTGATACCAGGTAGAATTCTAAATGTGCATATGAAAATACATGTGATGAATAGGCTACAGAGAAAGGGGGACAGTTATTCACATATTTGTTAACTTTTAAAACACATGGAGAACTATTTCAATTAAAATTCGCTAGATTTATAACACCTACCATTTATCATACGAAAGGCAAGTCCAACTATACACCATGCCTCCTGTGAACCTCTTGTATTTCTATTCTGTTTGGGTTATTTTTCTCCACCATATTAGGATTAGAAGTCAAAGTCTAGTAGGGTATGTGTTAGTGTCAGGGATTCAGTATTTTGAATGGAAAATTGGAAAATGTATCCAATGTGTATGCAAATATGTGCTACACAAAAAATTCCCACTCTCATTCAGCACAATGCCTTGACATTACCTTTGCCCCACATAAGACACAATTAGAGGAGAAGAGTTAGAAAATCTGTGAATACATATGTGGAATGAAAAATGCTCAGGAGTTCACAAATTTGCAGGTGGTAGAGGAGTTTCCAAAAGTAAGGGTCAGGGTAAAAACTCCACAAACATGAAGTTCTGCCAGCCTAACATCTGGAGAAACTGCCTCTGAGGTTGGGCAATGAAATATATGCTGTTGTCAGGAGCATTAGTTTCATTTGTTGTGAGACCATCATAGCTGAGTCTTCATCTATGTGATCTGGATGACATGGATTCTTATTTTCCAATGAACATGAGGCAGCAGTGTTGAATTTTCTATTTGTAGGTAACCTGTGGCCACTGGGGTCTAAATGTCTCCCCTTGTGGACTGTAATTCCATTTGGTCATCCTCCACTATTCGTGGTATTTCTTGCTGCTGCACTGGGAGTTTGGTATTTGCTTCATGAAATACAAGGAGTTCAACTGGGACACAGTGCTGAAGTGAGTTCTGTCAAGTGTGGTGGGTCAGGTTCGTCAGGAGAATGCACCAACCAGGCTTCTATCCCACATAGCTTGCCCCATTTTCCATAGCAACCTGATTCTGAACATTGCCCTAAAACCTCTCCATATAACAATATGCTTTTACATATAAGGGTCTACTGGCTGCAAAATGTCAGTCACAATCCATTTGGAAGCCAATGGCAGATTCACATGCCCCCACCACAGATGTTTTATTACACACCTGCCATCCACTACTCTAGTACAACTACTCAGCAGGATCCAACTTACTGGCATCTCTGTTAAACACCATTTTCATAAAACCCAGTCAATCAAGGCACTGTCTTGTATACTCATGATCAGCAACAGGACATTCAAGTGTTCTCCAGAGCTACCCGGTGATGGGAATTTCAAAAATTTCATGGTATTGATCTAGCCAATTTTCAAGGATGAAGTTGGAGGCACTGTGGATTTCAATTCACTCAGAAACCATTAAATGGTGAGGAAGCTCATTTCAATGAAAACTCTGGAGAATTCTTACAGGCAAGGCTTCCAAAAGTGCCCAAAAGTCAGATTAAGCCAGGCCCATTGAGGTCTACAATGTATGTTCCATGTGTGTTTTGACTCTCAAATATGGCTGCCAAGTCTTTAAGAATAATATCATGTGATATCCTGGCTGAGATTCCCTGTGCTCTGTGGAAAGTCACCTTGAGCCTAGATGTCACTTTCCAAGAACAACTCTCATGCATGGCCATCTAAAATTCCAACACAATTCCTGGCAATAATTCTCTGAGATCAGTAAAAGAACTCAGTCTCTAAGGGGAATCACACCAGAGTGCAAGCCTAGGTGGACCCAGTGATCTCTTCCAACCGCCAGACATATGTCCACAATTAAAACCAAACACTCTCACATGGCCCTCATCTTCTTCCATATAGACACTCATCATATCCTCTGGCTGGAGGTTTCCATAAGGGACGCAGCCCACGACAGTGTCTAAAATAAGCTCCCTGCCCCTCATTTGCCTAAAGTCAGGGTGGCCTGGACTCTCTTCCTGTGAACCAGTAGTGATCAAATAGGCCTGCCTTTAATATTGCTTGGCTTCTCCAACTTGAGGCCTTCTAGCTTTGGGGTTTAGATTCTTTAAGTGAATTGGAGTCATAAAAATCAAGCACCTATGGCCTAGCCTCTGCAGGGCTTTGAAGAACTCATTTGACCCAAAGGATCCCTATTCTCACTTGATGAATATCAGGAACCTACCAGAGGAAGGCAAGAGAGTTCATCAACAATATCTGATCTTTTTGCCATTTTGGTTTTGGATGCACGCATGGGATCTATCTTTAGATCCATCAGGTGCTGAGAATCTAAGCCACAGCCTCACACAGGGCCAACAGGCTGATTCAGACATATCCCAATCCTAAGCAATTAAGCAAAGAGCCACAGGTGATGCCCTTTCATTTCCATTTGAAAACTCTTTTCTTCAGGCTTCACAAAGTGGTGGCTTGAGGCAAAAAACTTCCTGACATTCAACAGAACAATAGGTAAGCAGAAGGACCAAAGCAGGGTTTCTCCACTGAGACTTTCCTGGTCAACAGATATCTGAGATTTCTGAGATGCTAGCCATTTCCTTCAGCTTCCAGTACATAACAATGTCACAGATCTTGGAGGCGGTACAAATCTTGGACACAAAACCATGATACTATTCTGGAGAGTCGCCAGAATTGAGAGAGAAAACAGGAAATTAGGAAGCTTGTAGGTGTTGCCCATCCATAAGGCAAGCCAGAGTCCACTCATGAATTGGGCAGGATGAATTCTGGGAAGCTTTCTACTAGACAGAACACATCCATTGATGCATTGTCTTTTCTAATGTCTACAACAATGGACTCAGTGGGATACACACACACATAGGAACACTCGCCTTGTCAAAGGACTTAATACAAATATTCCACTCCATACCAAACAAACCGCCTTTCCTACCTATCCTCAGAACATGAGACAAAACCACAAACTCACACCCACACCCACAAAGGCACCTCCTTCCCCCTAGTAGGTCTGTGACTCCCCGGAGTATCCTCTGACTAGTGAGCCATACTATGTTCCTCCAAAATGACCTCTCCTGTCTCAGATCATGTCTGCTTGGCCAACTCTGTGAAGTTCTCAAGAGCCAGCGGTGAGGCACTACCTGCCTTCTCAGGAAAAGCCCCTCTTCAGAGGTTTCCTGGCATTTGGCCTTCCTCACATCTGTAGGTACCAAGAAAGACTGACTCTGTCCTTGGTAAATCCAAACATGTCAGACCACTGGGACTAGGACAGAGACTGTCTCTGGGTGCCTGGATTCCTGGATTTCAAGTTCAGAGAGTTCCATCACCAAGGAAGTGAGGTGAGATCACTTCCTTCAGGATCTGAATTATGTCACTGCCTTGGCAACCACTTTGTCCTAACAGTTGCTTCCAAAATACTATGAGGTGGAGGCTGCCCTGATTTTCATGGGACACTTTCTCTAGTTAGAATGTTATATCAACCGTAAGCACCCGGGAACAGCTTCCACACAGGACTGGTTTGGTCCATGTTCTATACATTAAGAAGAGAGAGATTGATTCAGACACAACCCTTCATCCTGACCAGGATGATTGCCATGGAAGATGACTTTTGCTTTCTGAGGTAATTCATAGCTGCCTTCATCTTCACCAGGGATCACTTCTGCATGAACATTTGAGTTTCTCAGCAGGGGAACATCCCCTAGATTCCTGTAGTTTAATACACACACTGTTCCTGCTCTCCTGCAAAGTTAGTGTATGGTTAGGGTTAATAATATGTTCGATTTGGGTTAGGAATCATTCTGCAGGATGAATAATGAGATTGGGAACCTGCGATATTTATAAGAATATATAGGTGAAATATATGTATGAAAACGGGAATCTAAGAAGGATTTGAAGCCCAGAAGGGCATTGAGCCCTTGATTTGGATACTTAGTGTTGAATTATGTTCTGTACAATTGTCTCAGTTAAATCGAAATACAGTGGCATAGGACCTTGTACCTTGGATGATTGAATGTAGAAGAGAACATCCAGTCAAAAAGGAATAGTCAGTAGGATTAGGAAGATAGTCAGTACGTTTAGGAAGAAGAGTGAGTATATGATTTGGAATAAAAAGCTTCTTTAGCAATAGGGTTTCATTGGGAGAGTGAATGTAAATGTCAGCACATGTGAAGAGTTAGTCACAATGATGAACTGTGGAAAATGTGTAGGAAAGCAGGTGTCAATAGAGACATTACGAAATCAGGCAAAGTATAAAGTGAGTCATAGGATTAGACATTTTCAACAGGGTTGATTTTGAATACATAATCATAGGAAAAAACAAATATGTCGTCACGAATGGGAATGACATTTGAGAGCATTAGGCAACCTGGACATGGATGTTATTAGTTATCCACGTTCACTTTCCTTTTAGGCTTTTGTACAATCATAAGTGTTACATTTTTATGTTTTTTTTTTGTTCAGAATATTACTGTGATAAAATGTATATGTAGATCAGGTGACATGAGTATTTCTTTCACCATTTTTGGGGGCAATATTTTGAAGACGTATACATTAGTATTAGGGGTACAAAGAGGTGTACCCTGTGTCTATTAATCTAGAGATAATGCATGAATAGACCATACTATGAATAAATAACGAAACTGATTCCACTTTAAATAATGGATTGAATTGATATGTGAAAATATATAAGAAATCTTATATTGATATACAATCATTCATTCCAACCAGTTATATATCTAATGGTAATATTAGGATTATGGTTTATGAAGAATGGTGTTTGAGTTTTGCTTTATACGTGATGATGTTAAACAAAAATAATGTGTTTGGAAAGAAGTCTCATGAAAAGACCAGTCAAGAAACATGGAGGGATACATGTGTTCTGAATCAGGAAGTGATTGATCGTGAAACAAATGCCTATAAATTTTCTAATTTGTGACAGAAATATATATCCCATGATTTGCATAAACTGAAGACATAGTAACGTACAAGTGTTGAATAAAAATGAAAGTCAAAATACACATCATGTCCCCTAGAAATCAACTTGCATTGATTTTAAACTGGCTAAGTAACTGTAGAAATATTAGGGTTTGTATGCACCATTCACTGAATTTAGTTTTCAGTACTAGGAAACAATATGTATTTCAGGTGGATGATTATTTCTGAAAATAATCTTGTGGAAAGTTGATTATAAATCCACAGATATGAATATGAATGAATTTAGGGAGTGCATAATAAGACACATATATTTCATATTTTGAAAAATCTAAAGAGTATATATATATATATATATATATATATATATATATATATATATAACATATACATATACATATATATATACACACACACGCAAAAGCACAGATATTAAAAAGTAGCAATACAGGAGATCCATTATGAAGGCAGGCATGGAGAAATCAAGTCTCTGATCTCTTCAGCTGCGCGGGCATAGGGAGTCGTAAACTGTCTAAATGCTGTTTGCTCAGAATCACTAGGCAATATTGACCTGTTGTGAATCTGGGGTGAACAGTCTGGGCCCCTCAGAACACACACAAAGCCCGGATTGGCTGCATTCAAGCTTAGATTCGTCTGGTTTTTGTGACTCAGCACTAACATTCCCGCTGAAATAACTGGTCGGGCTTTCTGAATTGAGAGTTAAAAGCCAACTGAGCCTTCATAGGCAGTGGCCACAGGATTGAAATGGGGCTTGGGAGAGATAGTCAGGACCCACCTGTTGCATTGGTCACCCAGCAAAGGGAACGAACGGTCACCATTTGAATGGGATACCACCATGGCAGAGAACTGACGTCACAGGCGGAGGAGATAACTTCATTGAAACCAGCGCGACAAGTGTGTAATCCCATTGCCATATCTCTCAACAACGCAGGGAAACCTCAAGGGCCCTTCCCACCTCTGCCGTAATGGCCGCTCCCAGCTCTCCAAAGAGCGTGATACCCAGACCTAGGGAATCAAGATTGGCTCGGGACTCGCGGCGTGGAATTCCCTGCTACCGCTCCCACCAGTGCTGACAATTGAGGTCTCTTACACCACCTACCGGGGCCATGGCTCCTGAAGGGCAAGCAAATTCGCTGGAGGTTCTCAGCCCCAAGCTCTACAAACTTATTGTCTGAGGAAGGCAAACAAGGAGAGTGTGCCCAGGCGTTCATGGAAACAGGGCTACCAGGAGCAGAGGCCTGGTTTGTAACCAGTATTGTGGTGAGCATCACAGGTGAGTGGGGCCTGGCTTGAGGAAGCACAAGAGAAAGCCCTAGGAACTCAGAATTGGAGACCCGCCCAGTCTGGGAGGAAGAGCTGCTGCACAGTGATTGGTTCTCACTTTTTGAGAGGAGAAGCTTGGCCCAGTGCGCACAGCTCCACCTACTGGAAGAGAAGTTATTTGAACTCTAGGACTGCATGTATTATTATTATTTTTTTATTTGTTTTTTTTTCTTTCATTTTCATTTTTGTTATTGTTGTTCTTTAACTTTTTTAAATGTTTTTATTTTTTAATTTTTTTATTTTATTATTATTATTATTATTTTAAATTTTAATTTTCAATTTTTTAATCATCATCATTACTTAAAACTTTCTTTCTTTATTTTCTATTTTTTTCTTTTGTCTTTTCATTTCTTTTCATTTTTCTTATTCCCCCTTCCTTGAATTCTACCTGCCTACTCTCATTCTCTTTAGTGACTTCTCCCTTCCCTTCTAATATCTTTCCTCCCAAGCATCAAATAAATTTATAAGAGTAAGCAGTAACTCAGTAGTCAAACAGAAGAAGAAGTAACATGAGCAGCATATAAAAACAAAGAAGAAAAGGATTACGAACAATGAAAGACAGCCTAAATATTCAAGAGCACCTAGAGTCATCAGAAAAATGGTCATATAAAGAACTCAAGTAATACCTTAGACAGATGGAATGGAACCTTAAAGAGGATATGAGACAGCAAAAACAAACAGTGATAAAACGCATTGAAAATGAATTACATAAACAGATAAAATGAGAAATTAAGCATCTTTATCAGGAGATAGAGATTATTAGAAAAATCAAACAATAATTCTAGAAATGAAGGAAATGATAAACCAAATTAAAAACTCAATTGAGAGTATCACTAACAGAGTAGAGCAAGTAGAAGACAGAATGTCAGATAATGAAGACAAAATATATCATCTTGAAAAAAGTCTAGCCAACAAAGAAATGCTGTAAAAAATTATGAGAAAACATTCAAGAGATATGGGATAACATAAAAAAAAAAAAAACTAATGAGTCATATGGATAGAGGAAGGTACAGAGATTAAAACCAAGGGAATGAGAAACCTGGTGAATGAAATAATTACAGAAAACTTTCCAGAAATAAAAATGGAAACGGATAAACAAATTGTAGATGCTTACAGGACACCGAGCACACAAAATCACAGTAGACCAATGCCAAGACACATTGTTATAAAGATATCCAATATACAGAACAAAGAGAAAATATTAAAAGCTACCAGAGAAAGGAGGCAGATTACAATCATTACAATCAGGGGTAAACCAAAAAGTTTAACAATGGATTTTTCATCATAGACGCTGGAAGTGAGAAGATCCTGGAACAACGTACTTCAAACACTGAAAGACAATGGATGCCAACCAAGAATTATGTATCCAGCAAAATTAAGCTTAAGATAAGACAATGAGATAAAAATATTTCATGATAAACAAAAGCTAAAAGAATTTCAGCCAGATAACCAGCATTGCAAAGCATCTTGAGCAAAACACTACACGAGGAAGAAATGAAAATCAACAACGAAAACCATCAGTGAGAAGTGCCTCAGTAATGACAGAGGGAAGGGGAAAAGCAAATCATGGAGAATCACACTAATTAAAAAATATATATATAAAAACATGGGTGGCAGTACAAACCATATATCAATAGTAACTCTAAATGATAATGGCTTAAACTCTCGAATAAAGTGACATTGGCTTGTAACTTGAAATAAAAAAAAAATCCAACAATATGTTGCCTCCAAGGGAAACATCTGAATGGAAAAGACATACACAGGCTGAAGGTGAAAGATTGGGAAAATTTATACCATGCACACGGTCCTCGAAAGCAAGCAGGGGTGGCCATCCTCCTATCGAATAAAATCGACCTCAAGACTAATTTAATCAAAGGGATAAGGAAGGACTTTATATACTGTTAAAAGAAACCATTCACCGACAAGACATAACAATTATCAATATTCACGCAGCAAATAATGGTGCTGCGACGTTCATAAAACAATTTATCCTCAAGTTCAAGAATCAAATAGACCACAATACAATAATTATGGGTGACTTCAACTCACCTCTCTCACCATTGGACAGATCCTCCAAACAAAAGTTGAATAAAGAAACTATAGAACTCAATATCACAATCAATACCCTATGCTTAACTGATATATATAGAATATATCAACCATCATCAAGTGGATATACTTTTTTCTCACCAGCACATGGATCCTTCTCAAAAATAGACCATATGTTATGCCATAGGGCAACCCTCAGTAAATATAAAGGGGTGGAGATAATACCATGAATTTTTTGTGATCATAATGGAATGAACCTGGAAACCAATGATAAAGAAGGAAGAAAAAATCATACATCACATGCAAAATGAAGAATATGTTACTGAATGATCAATGGGTTACAGAAGACATAAAGGAGGAAATCAAAAAATTCTTAGAGATAAATGAAAATACAGACACAACATATCAGATTCTATAGGACACAATGAAAAGAAGTTTTAAGAGGTAAATTCATCGCCTGGAGGTCATTCCTCAAAATAGAAAAACAAACAAACAAACAAATGAGCTCACACTTCATCTCAAAGCCCTAGAAGAAGAAGAGCAAAACAACAGAAAATGTAGCAGAAGGAAAGAAATAATTAAAATCATAGCGAAATTGAAACAAAAGAAACTATTGAAAAAATTAACAAAACTAAAAGGTGCTTCTTCAAAAAGATAAATAAGATCGACAGACCCTTAGCCATGCTAACGAAGAGAAGAAGAGAGAGAACTCAAATTACTAACATACGGGATGAAAAAGGCAATATCACAACAGATGCTACATAAATACAGAAGAAAATTAGAAATTATTTTGAAAAACTGTATTCCAATAAAATAGAAAATAGTGAAGACATCGATAAATTTCTTAAGTCATATGATTTGACCAGACTGAGTCAGGAGGAAACACACAATTTAAACTGACCAATATCAATGGATGAAGTAGAAGAAGCAATCAAAAGACTACCAACCAAGAAAAGCCCAGGAACGGATGGGTATACAGCAGAGTTTTACAAAACCTTTAAAGAAGAATTAATACCAATACTTTTCAAGTTATTCAGGAAATAGAAAAACTGGAAGCTCTGCCAAATTCATTCTATGAGGCCAACATCACCCAGATTCTGAAACCAGACAAAGACACCTCAAAGAAAGAAAACTACAGACCAATATCTCTGATGAACCTAGATGCAAAAATCCTCATTAAAATTCTGGCGAATTGGATACAAAGGCACATCAAAAAAATTGTGCACCATGATCAACTTGAATTCATCCCTGGGATGCAAAGAGGCTTCAATATATGGAAATCAATAAATGTTATTCACAACATCAATAGACTTAAAGATAAGAACCATATGATCATCTTGATAGATGCAGAAAAACCATTAAACAAAGTAGAGCATTCCTTTATGTTCAAAACATTTTAAAAACTAGGGATAACAGGAACTTACCTCGACCTTGTAAAAGATAACTATGTTAAGCCTCAGGCTAGCATCATTCTGAATGGAGAAAAATTGAAGGCATTCACTTTAAAATCTGGAACAAGGCAGAGATATCCTCTATCACCACTTCTATTCAATATAGTTCTCGAAAAACTGGCCAGAGCAATTAGAGAGATGAAAGACATTAAAAGCATAAAAATAGGAAAAGAAGAACTTAAATTATCACTATTTGTAGATGACATGATTCTATACATAGAAGACCCAAAAGGGTCTACAGAAAAAACTACTAGAACTAATAAATGAATGCAGCAATGTGGCAGGATATAAAATCAACATGCATAAATCAAAGGCATTTCTGTATATCAGCGACAAAACTTCTGAAACAAAAATGAGTCAAAACACTGCATTCCCAATTTCCTCAAAATAATTAAATACTTGGGAATCAACCTAACAAAAGAGGTGAAAGATTTATATAATGCAAACTACAGAACCCTAAAAAGAGAAATAGAATAAGATCTTAGAAGATGGAAAAATATACCCTGTTCATGGATAGGCAGAACTAACATCATCAAAATTGCTATATTACCAAAAGTTCTCTATAGGTTTAATACAATGCCAATCAAAATCCCAAAGGATTTTTTTTTGTAGAAATAGATAAAGCAATCATGAAATTCAAATGGAAAAATAAAAGACCCAGAATAGCAAAAGCAATTCTAAGCAGGAAGTGTGAATCAGGCAGTATAGTGATACCAGATTTCAAACTATATTACAGAGCATTCATAGCAAAAACAGCATGGTACTGGTACCAAAACAGGCGGTGGACCAATGGTACAGAATGGAGGACACAGAGACTAATCCAAAAATCTACAACTGTCTTATATTTGATAAAGGAGCTAATGGCCTGCAATGGAGGAAGGATAGCATCTTCATCAAATAGAGTTGGGTAAACTGGAAATCCATATGCAACAAAATGAAACTGAATCCCCTCCTCTCGCCATGCACAAAAGTTAACTCAATGTGGATCAAGGAGCTAGATTCAAATCAGAGTCTCTGCGTCTGATAGAATAAAAAGTTGGCTCCTATCTACATATTGTGTGGTCAGGCTCCAAATTCCTTAATAGGACACCCATAGAATAAGAGTTAATAATAAGAATCAACAAATGGGACTTACTTAAACTGATTTTTTTTTCTTAAAGAGAGAAACAATAAGAGAGGTAAATATGGAGCCTACATCATGGGAACAAATTTTTAGTCCTCACCCTTCACATGGAGCCCTAATATCCAGAGTATACAAAGTATACAAAGAACTCAGAAAATTAGACAATAAGATAACCAATAACCCAATGGGCCAAGGACCTGAACAGAAACTTCTCAGAGGAGGACATAGAATCAATTAACAAGTACATGAAAAAATGCTCTCCATTTCTAGCAGTAAGAGAAATGCAAATAAAAACCACCCTAAAATACCATCTCAATCCAGTGAGATTGGCAGCCATAATGAAGTCAAACAACAACAAGTGCTGGCGAGGATGTGGGGAAAAGGGTACTCTTGTACATTGCTGGTGGGACTGAAAACTGGTGCGGCCAATTTGGAAAGCAGTATGAAGATTCCTGGGAAATCTGGGAATGGAAGCACCATTTGATCCAGCTATTGCCCTTTTCGGACTATTCCCTGAAGACCTTAAAAGAGCGTACTATAGGGATACTGCCACATCGATTTTCATAGCAGCACAATTCACAATTGCTACACTGTGGAACCAACCCAGATGCCCTTCAATAGATGAATGGATAAAAAAATGTGACTTTTATATACTATGGAGAATTACGCAGCACTAAAAAATGACCAAATCTTGGAATTTGCAGGGAAATGCATGGCACTGAGCACATTATGGTTAGTGAAGCTAGCCAATCCCTAAAAAACAAATGCCAAATGTCTTGTTTGATATAATGAGAGCACCTAAGAACAGAACAGGGAGGAAGAGCATGAAGAAAAGATTAACATTAAGCAGAAACATGAGGTGGGAGGGAAAGGGAGAGAAGAGGGAAATTGCATGGTAATGGAGAGAGACACTTATTGTTACACAAAATTACATATAAGAGGTTGTGGGAAAATAAACAAGGAGAGAAATGATTTAGAGTAGGTATGGTAGAGAGAGAAGATGGGAAGATAGGGGAGTGGGGATAGTAGAGTATAGGAAAGGTAGCAGAATACAACAGTAACTAATAGGGCATTATGTAAAAATATGGATGTGTAACTAATGTGATTCTGCAATCTGTATTTGGAGTAAAAATGGGAGTTCATAACCCACTTGAATCTAATGTATGAAATATGATATGTCAAGAGCTTTGTAATGTTTTGAGCAACCAATAAAAGAAAAAAAAAAGTAGCAATATATATGCCAATAGAAATTCATCATGAAATGTATATAATCCACAGATCGAAAAATATTCATTTTACTGAACATGGATTCATGTATAATGTTTTTCAACTAGGAAGCTCACCCATAGGTTGAATTTTCAGTTCCAACAGCGTTTAGGAGGAGTGATCTCTTCTCTCAATTTGCATCTACCAATTCAGCCACCTCACAAGTGTATACGAGTGATATCAGGTAGAATTCTATATGTGCATATAAACATACATGTGCTGAATAGGCTACAGAGAAAGGGAGATAGGGATTCACATATTTGCTAATTTTAAAAACACATGTAGAACTATTTCAACAAAAAATTGACTAGACTTATAACTCCTACATTATATAATGCAAAAGGCAATTCCAACTATACACCATGCGTCCTTTGAACTGCTTGTGTTTCTTCTCTTTTTGGCTTATTTTTCACCATCATATTAGGATTATTAGAGACTAGTAGGGTATGGGTCATAGTGTCAGGGATTCAGTATTTCAAATGGAAATTGAAAAATGAATCCAATGTGTATGTAAATATGTGCTACACAAAAATCTTCCCACTCACATCCAGAACAATGCCTTGACATTACCTACGCCCCAAGTAAAACACAATTAGAGTAGAAAAGTGTGAAAATCTATGAATACAAATATGGAATGGAATATGCTCGGGAGTTCACAACCTTGGAGGTGGTAGAGGAGTTTCCAAAAGTAAAGGACACGGTAAACACTCCACAAACAAGGAACTCTGCTGGCCTAAGAATTCTTGGGAAACGGCTTCTGAGGTTGGGCACTTGAAATATATGTTGTTGTCATGAGCTTTAGCTTACTTTGTAGTGAGACCATCAAAGCTGGGTCTGCATCTATGTGACCGAAAGACATGGTTTCTTATATTCCAATGAACATGAGGCAGCAGTGCTCAATTCTCTCTTTGTAGCTAAACTGTGTCCATTGGAAGCTAAGTGTCTCCCGGTGGGGACTGTGAAGACATTTGGTCATCCTCCACTTTTCGTGGTATTTCTTGCTTCTGCACTGGGAATTTGGTATTTGCTTCACAAAACACAAAAAGTTCATCTGGGATACAGTGCTGGAGGGAGTTCTGTCACGTGTGGTGGGTCAGGGTCTGCAGGAGAATGCACCAACCAGGCTTCTATCCCACATAGCTTGCACCAATAACCATAGCAACCTGATTCTGAATATTGCCCTGAAAACTCTCCATTTAACAAGATGCCTTTACATATAAGGGTCTGATGTCTGCACTATATCAGTCACAAAAAATTTGGAAGCCAATGGCAGATTCACATGGCCCCAACATGATGTTTTATCACACACCTGCCCACCACTGCTCTAGCCCCCCTACTCAGCAGGCTCCAAATTACTGGCTTCTCTTGTTCTACACCATTTTAATGAAACCCAGTCAAAAACAAGGCACTGTCTGGTATACACATGATCAGCAACAGGACATCAAAAGTTTCTGCAGTGCCACCTGGTCATGGGAATTTCAAAAATTTCATGGTATTTATCTAGCAATTTTTCAAGGGTGAAGTTAGAGGCACTGTGGGTTTCAATTCATTCAGGAACCATTAAGAGTTGAGAAAGTTCATTTCAATGAAAGCTCTGGAGAACTCTCACAGTCAATGCTTCTCAAACAGTTGCCAAAAGGTCTCCTAAAGCCAGGCCAATTGACATCTACAATGTGAGGTCCATGTGTGTTTTGACTCTCAAATATGGCTGCTAAGTCTTTCAGAATAAAATCATGTGATATCCTGGCTGAGATTCTCAGGCCTCTGTGGAAACCACCCTGGGCCTAGATCTCAGTTTCCAAGAGTGAGTCTCATGCGTGGCCTCCTAAAATCCCAACACAATTCATGGCAATACTTCTCTGAGGTCAGTTTCAGAACTCAGTCTCTAAGGGGAATCACACCAGAGTTCAAGCCCAGGTGGCCCCATCATCCCTTCCATCCGCCAAAAAATGACCACAATTAAAATCAAAACACTACCACAGGGCCATCATCTTCTTCCATGTAGACACTCATCATAACCTCTAGCTGGAGGTTTCTATGAGCCCAAGGTAGTGTCCGAATAAGCTCACTTGCCCCTCATTTGCCTAAAATCATGATGGCCTGGACACTCTTCCTGTGAACCAGGAATGATCAAATATTCCTGCTGTTAAAGTGTTCCACTTCTCCAATTTGAGGCCTACTGGCTGTAGGGTATAGATTCTTTATGTGATTTGGAGTCATGAGAAAACCCAAGCAAATATGGGCTAGCCTCTGCAGGGATTTCAAGAACTCATTTGACCCAAAGGATCCCTATTCTCACTTGATGGAGGTCAGGAACCTAAAACAAGAGGGCAAAAATATTCACCCACAATGACTGCTCTTTTGGCCATTTTAGTTTTGGAAACACATGGGATCTTTCTTTAGATCCATCAGGTGCTGAGAATCTAAGCCACAACCTCATACAAGGACAAGAGGCTGATTCAGACACATCCCAATCCAAATCAATTAAGCAAAGAGCCACTGGTGATGTCCATACATTTCCATATGAAAACAGTTTTCTTCAGGCTACACAAAGGGGTGGCCTGAGGCAAAGACCTTCCTGACATTCAGGGTAATAGAAATAGAAGTAAGCAAATGGCCCAAAGAAGGGTTTCTCCACTGAGACTTTACTGGTCACACTGAAATCTGAGTTTTCTTAGATGCTCCCATTCCCTTCAGCTATCCAGTACATGGCCATGTCACAGAACCTTGTGGTGTTACATATTTGGGAAACAAAACCATGAGTCTATTCTGGAGAGTGGCCAGAATTCACGAAGAAAACAGGAACTTTAGAAGATAATAGATGTTGCCCATCCATAAGGCAAGCTGCAGTCCATTCATTAATTGGGCAGTATGAATGCGGGGAAGCTTTCAACTAGAGACAACACATCCATTGATGCATTCTCTTTTCTAATGTCTACAACCACGGATACAGTGGGATACACAGACTTAGAAACACTCACCATGTCAAACGACTTACTAGAAACAGTCCACTCCAAACCAAACAAACCACCTTTCCTACCTATTCTCAGAACATGAGAAAAAACCACAAACTCACACCTACAACGGCAAAGGCACTTCCTTCCCCCAAATAGGTCTGTGACTATCCGGAATGTCTTCTGACTGGTGGGCCATATTATGTTCCCCCAAAATGGCCTGTCCTGTTTCAGATCTGGTCTCCTTGGCCAACTCTGTGAAGTTGTCAGGAGCCAACGGTGAGCCACTACCTGCTTACTCAGGAAAGGCCCCTCTTCAGAGCTCTGCTGGCATTTGGCCATCCTCACATCAGTGGGTACCAAGAAAGACTGACTATGTCTTTGGGAAAAGCAAACAAGTTAGCCCACTGGAACTGGGAGTGGGACTGGCTCTGTGTGCCTTCCTTCCTGGATCCCAGGTTCAGAGAATTCCATCACCAAGGAAGTGAAGTGAGGTCACTTCTTTCAGGAACAGAATATGCTCACTGCCTTGGTAACCACTTTGTGCTAACAGTTGCTTCCAGGGTTCCCATGAGATGGAGGCTGCCCCAACATCCTGTGACACATTCAGAAGTTAGAATGGTATATCAACCATAGGCACCAGGGAACAGCTCTCCACAGAGGCCTGGTTCAGTCCATCTTCTCTTTATTAAGAAGAGAGAGGCTGATTCAGACCATCAATTAATCCTGACCAGGTTGTTTGCCATGGAAGATGACTATTGCTCTCTCAGGTCCTACATAGCTGCCTATATCTTCTGCAAGGATCATTTCTCCATGGATCTTTGATGTTCTCAGCAGGTGGAAGATCATCTACATTCCTATATTGTAAGACCCACACTGTCCCTGCTCTTAAGTAAGTTATACTGAGGGAACAGTGTATGGTTAGGGTTAATAACTTGTTCAATTTGGGTTACAAATAATTCTGCGGGATGAATAATGGTATTGGCAAAATGCGATGTTTACAAGAGTATATATGTGAAACATAAGTATGAAACCAGAAATCTAGGTAAGATTTGAAGCCCAGAAGGGCATTGGGGACTTGAGTGGGATACTTAGCTTTGAGTAATGTGCAGCACAGATGTCTCAGATAAATCAATATACACTGGCATCGTACCTTGTACCTTGGATATTGAATGTTGAAGAGAACATCCAGTCAAAAACCGATAGTCGGCAGGATTAGGAAGGTAGTTGGTAGGTTTAGAAAAAAGAGTGAGTATAGGATTTGGACCAAAAGTTCTTTAGCAATAGAATTTAGTGTAGAGAGTGTATGTAAATGTAAGCACATGTGAAGAGTCAGTCACAATGATGAACTGGGGAAAAATATAGGAAAGCAGATATCAATAGAGACATTAGGAAATCAAGCAAAGTATAAATTGTGTGATAGGGTTAGACATTTTCAACAGGTTTGAAGTTGAATATATAATCTTAGGAAGAAACAAATATGTAGTCAAAAATAGAATTGATATTTGAGAGCATTAGGCAACCTGGACATGGATGTTTTTAGTAATCCATGCTCACTTTCCATTTACGCTTTGGTACAATTGTAAGTGTGACCTATGCTTTTTGTGTCCAGAATATTTCTGTAATAAAATGTGTATGTAGATCAGGTGACAATCGTATTTCTTCCAACAATTCTGGGAGCAATATTTTGAAGACTTACAAATTAGTATGGGGGTACAAATAGGTGTACCCTGTTTCTATGAATATAGACATAATGCATGAATAGACCATACTGTGAATAAATAATATAACTGGATCCACTTTAAATAATGAATTGAATAAATATCTGAAAATTTATAAGAAATTTTATATTGATATGCAATCATTCATTCCAACCAGTTATATATCTAACGATCATCTTAGGGTTACGGTTTATCATGAAGGGTGTGTGAGTTTTGGTTCAAAATTGATTATGGAAATAGAAAATAATATATTTGGAAAAAAGTCTCATGAATAGACCAGTCAAGAGACGTAGAGGAATACATGTGTTCTGGAGCAGGAAGTGATTGAAAGTGAAACAAATGCCTATAAATTTGCTAACTAGTGAATAAAATATACATACTATGATGTGCATAAACTGATGAAATAGTAATGTACCAGTGTGGAATAAAAATTAACGTCAAAATACACATCATGTCCCATAGGAACCTACATGCATTAATGTTAAACTGGGTCAGTTAATGTACACATATTAGGATTTGTATGCACCTTTTACTGAAGTTAGTTTTCAGTACTAGGAAACAAATATGTATTTCGGGTGGATGAATATTTCTAAGAATAATCTTGTGAAAAGTTGATTATTAATCCACATACATGAACATGAATGAATTTAGGGAGTGTATATAAGACACATATATTTCATATTTTTAAAAATATGGAGAGTATATATATATATATATATATATATATATATATATATATATATATATATACACACACACACACACACACAAACACAGACATTAAAAAGTAGCAATATATATGCCAATCAAAATTCATCATGAAATATATATCATAAAGATGCAAAAACATTCATTTTAGTGAACATGGGTTTATGTATAATGTTGTTCCACTGGGAAGCTCACCCATAGGTTGAATTTTCAGTTCCAACAGCGTTTAGGAGGAGTGATCACTTCTCACAGTTTGTATCTGCTAAGTCATATATCTTACAAGGATGTACGTGTGATACCTTGTAGGATTCTATTTGTGCATATAAAAATACATGTGCTGAATAGGCTCCAGAGAATGGGAGACCGTAATTCACATATTTGTTAACTTTAAAACACATTGAGAACTATTTCAATTAAATATTGAATAGATTTATAACACCTACCCTTTATCATGCAAAAGGCAAGTCCAACTCTGAACTGCAAGTATTTATGTACTGTTTGGGTTACTTTCTTCCATCATATTAGGATTAGTAGTCAGAGTCTAGTAGAATATGGGTTAGTGTCAGGGATTCAGAATTTCAAATGGAAAAAAGGAAAATTAATCTTCCAACTCTCATCCAGAACAA
Organism: Callospermophilus lateralis; assembly: GCF_048772815.1. Classification (NCBI taxonomy): domain Eukaryota; kingdom Metazoa; phylum Chordata; class Mammalia; order Rodentia; family Sciuridae; genus Callospermophilus; species Callospermophilus lateralis. The sequence continues at coordinate 75,876 of NW_027514396.1, read as the reverse complement.
TGCCTTGTCATTACCTTCGCCCCAAGGAAGACACAATTAGAGTAGAAGAGTTACAAAATCTTTGATTACATTTCTGGAATCGAAAATGCTCAGGAGTGCACAAACTTGGAGGTGGTATAGGAGTTTCCAAAAGTAAGGACAGGGTACACACTCCACAAACATGAAGCTCTGCTTGCCTAAAACTTTTTGAGAAACTGCCAGTGAAGTTGGGCACTGAAATATAGGTTGTTGTCAGGAGTTAAGCTTCCTTTGTAGTGAGACCCTCAAAGCTGGGTCTTCATCTATGTGACCTGGAGGACATCGTTTCCTATTTTCCAATGAACACGAGGCAGCAGTGCTCAATTCTCTCTTTGTAGGTAAACTGTGTCTCCCTGTGTGGACTGTGAAACAATTTGGTCATCCTCCACTTTTCGTGGTGTTTCTTGCTGCTGCACTTGGAGTTTGGTTCATGCTTCACAAAATACAAGGAGTTCAACTGGGAAACAGTGCTTGAGGTATTTCTGTCACGTGTGGTGGGTCAGGGTCTGCAAGAAAATTCACCAACCAGGCTTCTATCTCTCAAAGATTGCCCCCTTGTCCATAGCAACCTGATTCTGAACATTGCCCTGAAACTACGCCATATAACAAGATGCCTTTACATATAAGGGTCTGATGTCTGCACTCTGTCAGTTACAAGCCATTTGGAAGCCAATGGCAGATCCAAATGGCCCCACCATGATGTTTTATCACACACCTGTCCACCACTGCTCTAGGCCCACTACTCAGCAGGCTCCAAAATACTGGCATCTCTGTTCTAAACAATTTTCATGAAACCCTGTCAATCAAGGCACTGTCTGGTACACTCATGGTAAGCAACAGGACATCGAAAGTTTCTGCAGTTCCACCTGGTCATGGAAAATTCAAAAATTTCGTGGTATTTATCTAGCCATTTTTCAAGGATGACTTTGGATGCACAATTATTCAGGAACCATTAAATGTTGAGAAAGTTCATTTCAAAGAAAATTCTAGAGAACTCTCACAGGCAAGGCTTTCCAAAGAGTGGACAAAAGGTCACTTGAAGCCAGGACCATTGAGATCTACAATGTGAGGTCCTATGTCTTTTGACTCTCAACTATGGCTGCCAAGTCTTTCAGAATAAAATCATGTGATATCCAGGCTGAGATTCCCAGTTCTTTGTGGAAAGCCACCCTGGTCCTAGATCTCAGGTTCCAAGGGCGACTCTCATGTGTGGCCTCCTAAAATCCCAACACAATTCATGGCAATTCTTCTCTGAGATCAGTTTCAGATCTCAGTCTCTAAGTGGAAACACACCAGAGTTCAAGCCCAGTTGACCCAGTCATCTCTTCCACCCGCCACACCAATGACCAGAATTAAAACCAAAACACTCCCACATGGCCCTCATTTTCTTCCATATAGACACTCATCATAACCTTGGCTGGAAGTTTTTATGAGGCACACAGCCCAAGACAAAGTCAAAATAAGTTCCCTTGCCCTTCATTTGTCTAAAGTCAGTGTTTCCTGGACAACGTTCCTGTGAACCAGGACTGATCAAAGAGGTCTGCCATTAATACTGTTCTGCTTTTCCAATTTGAGGCATACAGACTGTCGGGTATAGTTTCTTTATGTGATTTGCAGTCATGAGAAAACCCAAGCACCTATGGGCTAGCCTCTGCATGGCTTGAAGAACTCAGTTGACCCAAAGATCCCTGTTATCACTTGATGGAGATCAGGAACCTTACAGAGGAAGGCAAGAGACTTCATCACAATGACTTCTCTTTTGGCCATTTTGGATTTGGTGCACACATGGGATCTTTCTTTAGATCCATCAGGTGCTGAGAATCTAAGCGATAATCTCACACTGCACTAAGAGGCTGATTCAGACATATCCCTTTGCAAAGCAATTAAGCCAGGAGCCACAGGTGATGCCCATTTATTTCCATTTGAAAACTGTATTTTTCAGGCTTTGGAAATGTGTGGCTTTAGGCAAAGTCCTTCCTTTCATTCAGGGCAACAGAACAATAGGTAAGCAAAATACCAAAGCAGATTTTCTCCACTGAGACTTTCCTGGTCACACTGATATCTGAGTTTTCTGAGATATTCACCATTCTCTTCAGCTATCCAGTACATGGCCATGTCCCAGATTGTGGAGGAGATACATATCTTGAACACAAAACCATGAGCCTATGGGAGAGTGACCAGATTCAGGAAGATATCAGGAATGTAGGAAGGTAATAGGTGTTGCCCATCCATAAGGTAACCTGCAGTCCATTCATAAATTGGACAGGATGAATTCTGCGAAAAATTCTACTAGACAGGACACATCTATTGATGCATTCTCTTTTCTATTGTCTACAACCACAAATACAGTGGGATACCCAGACATAGAAACACTCACCTTCTCAAAGGACTTACTAGAAACAGTCCACTCCAAACCAAACAAACCGACTTTCCTACATTTTCTCAAAACTTGAGACAAAAATCACAAACACACAAACACAGACACACACACCCACAAAGGCACCTTCTTTCCCCAAATAGGTCTGTGACTATCCGGAGCATCCTCTGACTGGTGGGCCATACTATGTTTCCCCGAAATGGGCTGTCCTATGTCAGATCTGGTCTTCTTGGCCAAAACTGTGAAGTTATCAGGAGCCAGCGGTGAGCCACTGCCTGTTTTCTCAGGTAAAGCCCCTATTCAGAGCTTTCCTGGCATTTGTCCATCTTCAATTTAGTAGTTGCCAAGAAAGACTTACTCTATCCTTCTTAAATCCAAAAATTTGAGACCACTGGGACTTAGACTGGGACTGCTTCAGGGTGCCTGGCTTCCTGGATTGCAAGTTCAGAGTGTTCCATCAACAAGAAAGTGACATGGGTCACTTCGTCTAGAACTGAATGAGGTCACTGCCTTGGCAACCACTTTGTCCTAACAGTTGCTTCCAAGGGTCCATGAGATGGATCCTGCCCCTACTTCCTATGACACTTTCACAAGTTAGAATGGAATATCAACCATAGGCACCCGGGAACAGCTCTCCACACAAGCCTGGTTTGGTCCATCTTCTCTACATTAACAAGAGAGAGACTGCTTCAGACACACCCCTTCATCCTGACCTGTTTGTTTTTTTTTGTCATGAAAGATGACTTTCGCACTCTCAGGTCCATCATAGCTGCCTACATCTTCTTTAGGGATCATTTCTGCATGGACCTTTGAAGTTCTCCGGAAGTTGAAGATCTCCTACATTCCTGTATTGTAAGACCAACTCTGTCCCTGCTCTTCTGTAAAGTTAGATTGAGGGAACAGTGTTTGGTTACAGTTAATAACATGTTTGATTTGGGTTAGGATCATTCTGCTGGATGAATAATGGTATTGGGAACCTGCAATATTTATACGATTATATAGGTGAAATATATGAATGAAAACAGAAATCTCGGTAACATTTGAAGCCCAGAAGGGCATTGGGTCCTTGATTGGGATACTTAGCTTTTAATTATGTTCTGCACAGATGTCTCAGATAAATCTATACACAATGGCATAAGATCTGATACCTTGGATGATTGAATGTTGAGGAGAACAACCATTCAAAGAGGGAGAGTCGGTAGGATTAGGAAGATAGTTGGTAGGATTATAAAAAAGTGTGAGTATAGCATTTGGACAAATAGTTCTTTAGCAATATGTTTTCAGGTAGACAGAAAATGTAAATGTCAGCATATGTGAAGAGTCAGTCACAGTGATGAACTGGGGAAAATATGTAGGAAAGCAGATATCAATAGAGACATTAGGAAATCAGGCAAAGTATAAAGTGAGTGATAGCAAAAGACATTTTCAACAGGCTTGAGATTGAATATATAATCTTAGAAAGTAACAAATATGTAGTCACCAATAGGATTGACATTTGAGAGCATTAGGCAACCTGGACATGGGTTATTTTCATAATCCATACTCACATTCCATTTAGGCTTTGGTACAATCGTAAGTGTGACTTTGCATTTTGTGGCCAGAATATTACTGTGATAAAACGTATATGTAGATCAGGTGACATGAGTATTTCTTGCACCATTTCTTGGAGCAACATTTTGAAGGGGTATAAATTAGTATTGGGGGTACATATAGGTGTACCATGTATGTATGAAAATAGAGATAATGCATGAATAGACCATACTGTGAATAAATAATATAACTTGTTCCAACTTTAAATAATGGATTGAATTGATATCTGAAAATACACAGGAATCATATATTGATATACATACATTCATTCCAACCAGTAATACATCTAATGGTAATATTACGGTTGTGGTTTATCACCAAGAGTGTGTGAATTTTGCTTCAAATTTGATTATGGAAATCGAAAATAATGTGTTTGGAAAGAAATCTCATGAAATGACCACTCAAAAACAAGGAGGAATACATATGTTCTGAAGCAGGAAGTGATTGAATATGTTACAAATTTCTTTAAATTTGTGAACTTGTGGATGAAATGTATATTCTATAATGTATAAAAACTGCAGAAATAGTAATGTACCAGTGTTTAATAAAAATGAACGTCAAAATACACATCATGTTCCATAGGAATCTACTTGCATTGATGTTAAAGTGGGTCAGCTACTGTAAAAATATAAGGATTTGTTTGCACCATTCATTGAAGTAACTTTTTAGTACTAGAAAACAAATATGTATTTCAGGTGGATGAATATTTTTAAAATAATCTTATGAAAAGTTTAATATAAAACCACATACATGAACAAGAATGAATTTAGGGAGTGTATAATAGGACACATATATTTTATATTTTGAAAAATCTAGAGAGTATATATATATATATATATATATATATATATATATACACACACACACACACAAAACACACACAGAGACATTAAATAGTAGCAATATATATGCCAATTAAAATTCATTGTGAAATATATATCATCCACAGATCCAAAATATTAATTTTACTGAACATGGATTTATGTATAATGTTTTTCAACTAAGAAGCTCACTCATAGTCTGAATTTTCAGTTCCAAAAGCATTAATGAGGAGTGATCTCTTCTCACACTTTGTATGTGCCAAGTTAGCCACCTCTCAAGAATATACGTGTGATACCAGGTAGGATTCTATATGTGCATATAAAAATACATGTGCTGAGTAGGCTACAGAAAAATGGAGACAGGAATTCACATATGTGTTAAATTTAAAAACACATGCAGAACTATTTCAACAAAAAATTGACAAGATTTATAACTCCTACCCTATATCATGCAAAAGGCAAACCAACTATCCACCATGCCTCCTCTGAAGTGCTAGTATTTCTATTCTGTTTGGGTTACTTTTCTCCATCATATTAGAATTAGTAGTCAGAGTCTAGTAGGGTATGGGTTAGTGTCAAAGATTCAGCATTTCGAATGGAAAATTGAACAATGAATCCAATGTGTATGTAAATATGTGCTACACAAAATTATTCCCACTCTCATCCAGAACAATGCCTTGACAATTCCTTCACCCCAAGTAAGACACAATTAGAGGAGAAGATTTAGAAAATCTGTGAATAAATTTGTGGAATGCAATATGCTCAGGAGCTCACAACCTTTGAAGTGGTAGAGTAGTTTCCAAAAGTATGGGACAGGGTAAAAACTCCACAAACATGGAGGTCTGCTGGCCTAGAGATTTCTAGAGAAACTGCCTGTGAGTTTGGGCACTTGAAAAATATGTTGTTGTCAGGAGCTTTAGCTTCCTTTCTAGGGAGACCATAAAAGCTTGGTCTGGATCTATGAGACCTGGAGGACATGGTTTCTTATTTCCCAATGTACATGAGGCAGCAGTGCTGAATTCTCTTTTTAGGTAAACTGTGGCCACTGGGGAATAAATGTGTGCCAGTGTGCACTGTGAAGCCATATGGTCATCTTCCATTTTCGTGGTGTTTCTTCCTGCTGCACTGGGTGTTTGGTATTTGCTTCACGAAATACAAAGAGTTCAACTGGGTCACAGTGCAAGAGGAAGTTCTGTCATGTATGGTTGGTCAGGTTTTGCAGGAGGATCCAAGAACTAGGATCCTATCCTACATATCTTGCCCCCTTGACCATAGCACCCTGATTCTGAACAATGTCCTGAAACCTCTCCAAATAACAACTTGCCTTTACATGGAAGGTTCTGCTGGCTGCACCATGTCAGTCACAAGGCATTTGAAACCAATGGAAGATACATATGGCCCCACCACAGATGTTTTATCACATACCTGCCCACCACTGCTCTAACCTACTACTCAACAGAGTCCAACTTACTGGCATCTCTGTTCTACACCATTTACATGAAACCCAGTCAATCAAGGCACTGTCTGGTATATTCATGATCAGCAACAGGACATCAAAAGGTTTTCCAGTGCCACCTGGTGATGGGAAATTCAAAAATTTCATGGTATTTATCTAGCCATTTTTCAAGGATGAAGTTGGAGGCACTGTGAGTTTCAATTCTTTCAGGAACCATTAAATGGTTAGGAAGCTCATTTCAATGAAATCTCTGGAGAACACTCACAGGTAAGGCTTCCCAAAGAGTGGCCAAAAGATCATATGATGTTATGCCCATTTAGGTCTACAATGTGAGGTCCATATGAGTTTTGACTCTCAACTATCGGTGCCAAGTCTTTCAGAATAAAATTTGTGGTATCCTGGCTGAGAGGCTCAGTGCTCTGTGGAAAGCCACCCTGGGCCTAGAACTCAGTTTCCAAGGGCAACGCTCATGCCTGGCTTCCTAAAATCTCAACACTATTTATGGCAATACTTCTCTGAGGTCAGTTCCAGAACTCAGACTCTAAGGGAATCACACCAGAGTTCAAGAACATGTGGACCAAGTCATCTCTTCCAACCGCCACCCAAATGACCACAATTTAAACCAAAACACTCCAACGTGGAGCTCATCTTCTTCCATATAGACACTCACAATAACCTATGGCTGGAGTTTTCCATGAGGGGCACACCCCAAGACCGTGTCCAAAATAAGCTCTCTTACACCTAATTTGCCTAAATTCAGGGTGGCCTGGACACCCTTCTTGTGAACCAGGAGAGATTAAGTAGGCCTCCCGTTAATACTGTTCTGCTTCTTCAATTTGAGGCCAAATGACTGTGGGGTTTGGATTCTTTATGTGAATTGGAGTCTTGAGAAAACCCAAGCAAATATGGGCTAGCCTCTGCAGGGCTTTGAAGAACTCATTTGACCCAAAGGATCCCTAATCTGACTTGATGGAGGTCAGGAAAGTTACAGAGGAAGGCGAGAGACTTCATCCACAAGGACTGCTCTTTTGGCCATTTTGTTTTTGGATGTAAACATGGGATCTTTCTTTAGATCCATCAGGAGCTGAGAATCTAAGTCACAGCCTCACACAGGGTAAATAGGCTGATTCAGACACATCCTTTCCAAAGCAATTAAGCAAAGAGCCACAGGTAATGCCCATTCATTTCCATTTGAAAACTGTTTTCTTCAGGCTTCAAAAAGTGGTGGACTGAGGAAAAGACCTTCCTGACATTCAGGGCAACAGAAGAATAGGTAAACAAAAGGCCCCAAGCAGGGTTTCTCCACTGAGACTTTCCTGGTCACACTGATATCTGAGTTTTCTGAGATGCTCACCATTCCCTTCAGTACATGGTCATGTCACAGAGCTTCGAGGTTGTACATATCTTAAACAGAAAACCATGAACCTATTCTGGAGAGTGGCCAGAATTCAGGAATAAATCAGAAACTAAGGAAGATAGCAGGTGTTGCACATCAATAAGGCAAGCTGCAGTCCATTCATAAATAGGGCAGGATGAATGCTGTGAAGCTTTCTACTAGACAGGACATATTCATTGATGCATTCTCTTTTCTAATGTCTACAACCACGGACACAGTGGGATACACAGACATAGAAATTCTCGCCTTGTCAAACGACTTACAAGAAACAGTTCACTCCAAACAAAACAAACTGCCTTTCATACCTATTCTCAGAACATGAGACAAAACCACAAACCCACACCCACACAACAAAGGCAGCTCCTTTCCCCAAGTAGGTCTGTGACTATCCGGAGTGTCCTCTGACTGGTGGGCCTTACTATGTTCCCTGGAAATAGCCTGTTCTGTCTCAGATCTGGTCTTTTTGGCCAACTCTGTGAAGTTGTCAGGAGCCAGCGGTGAGCCACTGCCTGCTTTCTCAGGAAAGGCCCCTCTTCATAGCTTTCCTTGCATTTGGCCATCCTTACATCAGTAGGTCCCAAGAAAGGCTGAGTCTGTCCTTGGTAAATCAAAATAAGTTTGACCACTGGGACTGGGACTGGGACTGGCTCTGGGTGCCTGGCTTCCTGGATTCCAAGTTCAGAGAGTTCCATCACCAAGGAAGTTAGGTGTGGTCACTTCCTTTTGGAACTGAATGAGGTCACTGCCTTGGCAACAACTTTGTCTTAACAGTTGCTTCCAAGGTCACCATGAGAAGGATGCTGCTCCTACTTCCTGTGACACTTTCACAGGTCAGAGTGGTATGTCAACCATAGGCATGCAGGAGCAGCTCTCAACACATGCCTGCTTTGGTACACCTTCTCTACATTAAGAAGAGAGTGGCTGATTCAGACACATCCCTTCATCCTGAGCAGGTTGTTTGCCATGGAAGACTTTTGCTCTCTCAGGTCCTTCGTACTTGCCTACATCTTCTCCAGGGATCATTTCTGCGTGGACCTTTGAGGTTTTCAGCAGGTGGAAGATCCTCTATAATTCTGTATTTTAATACCAATTCTGTCCCTGCTCTTCTGTAAAATTAGATTGAGAGAACAGTGTATGGTTAGGATTAATAACAGGTTCGATTTGGTTTAGAAAGGAAACTACACGGTTGAGCAAACAGGGTCCTAACGTTAGCAATAATATGAGGATTTTTAATGGACCGGCCATGGCAGATAAAAGCGTAGTTAATCAGGTCACTATGTGAACCAAGACTCAAAGCTCCCTTTTGGGGCCTCTGTCTCTCTTTGACGCTCTTCAAGTCGTTTTCTTAATTTACTCATAGATTCTTTTACAACTCCAGTATTGTCGGCATAAAAACAACATTCTTCCCTCAATGCAAGCAAAAAGGCACCTTTCTCTCATAAAGAGGAGGTCCAACACTCGCCTGCTTTGTAAAACAACTTCAGAAAGAGAGAGGTTAAAATTCCTGTAAAGCTGTGATGTCGGTTTTTAATGTCTTTAAACTTTGGCATATTTCTGCTTCTAATTGTGTCTTTGTTGTGTCTCATGGACTAGCCCACCAATTCAGCAACTATTATTTCTAATAGGATGGCTAAAGTGAGGGATACAGGTTCCCAGTGGAACCGGGTTGTATGCCCCCCTAGTTGATCTTTAAATGAACCTAAGTCATGATAGAGAACTCTGGAAAACATCTGCATCATTACATAATTAATCACATATATTGACCATTTAATGAAAACATAAATAATGTTAAAGTGTATAGAATTATACTGTTGTAGGGACGGACAAGGAAAGGGACCTAAGATAGCACCAAACACAGGAAAACAGTCTTATTTGGTTGCATCCGGATTTAGAGGGCATTGCTTCTGTTGTAATCAATTAATCCCCTGAAGCCCAAGTTTCGGTAGTTTTAGAATTTGTACCCAACATGTAAGGGAAGTGGCTCAGAAGTTCACAGTCTGTAGAAATTCACAGAAATCAGTTTTTGTTTTTGTTTTTGTTCCTCTGTTCTGGGCAACTTAACTTTTCAAAGACACCTTGGAAAGGGAGAGCTTTTTTGTCTCTTTTTTTCTCCCTGCCAGCTGTCACCATGAAGCCCAATTGGTAACTTTTTTATCTTAGAAATCTAGCCATCTCTGTGAATCCCCAGCTCAAGGCCAGAGGCCTTGTTCACATATTTTGTGAAAATCTAGTAAGGCGGTGTCAAGCTTAGGGGTGGTGATTTTTTCAGCGAGTGGCTAAGTAGAACAGGGCAACACGAAAAGTGGAAGTTCATCTACATTGAACTCTTTCAGAGGGACTCTTTTGCTGAAAGACCTAATGTAAGCCTCGGTGAAGACTTCTGGAGAAGGTTATTTAAGACATATCTATGGACCTGGTACAGAGGGTGAAGACGGGGAAGGCGAGGCTGAGAGCAGCTCCGTGGATCTGAGAATGAGGAAGATGAGATGTAAAAGAATAATGGAAAAGGGGTTTGGGATTTTCCTAGAACAAAACTTGAGCAGTAGAACAGGTAGAGCAGAGGTGAAGATGGGAGTGAGTATTCCAAAAAGCCTGTGAGGGACTTTAAATTCTTAGTAACCTGTTTTCAGTGATGACAAAGCAACTTTAAAGGCTATTTTTATTACATCTTGGATAGGGGTCTGAGGGCTCTTCTCAGCTGGTTTGAGCTTTGGTTTAGCTTCTTAGAGGACTTGGAGGGACCTAGTGCAGGCACAGACAGAAAAAGAGAGGAGTGAGTGAGTGGAGGGGTACCTCTGTACCTGCTACCTCAGCAAGGGGGCAATGGTCTGAGAACTGGCGGAGGTTTGGGTTTTTGATGTAGTAATTGGAGGGAAGAAATCAGGTTGCTGAGGTGGGAGTGACAGCAGAGAGTCTAGAGCAGAAGGCTGAGGGTGAGGAACTATTGGAGAAGCATAGTACAGGATGTGAGTGAAGGAGGGAAAAGGATTCCACATAGGGGAATTTTCCCCTTTTGAGCACTTGCCGAAGTTAAAAATGTCACGCAGAATTTGAGGATCTAGAGAACCCTCTGGGGGCCATAGTTTTTGGTTGTCTAATTGGTTATATGGCCAATGCTGTGTACTGAATTTGATGAGGAGTTTGGGTTCCACCAGGCAGCCCCGGTATGCTCACATCCCCATGAATTACACAAGAAGTTGGCTTTCCCCCCACACAGCCATGGCTGTTTGTGGCTTTGATAGTCCGTCGGGCATATATAGTAATCTAGGCTAACCAACCTGAATCTGGCTCGCGTTTCCGTGCATCCATAATGTTTGTTTCAATTATCTATGGTATGGAAGGGATTTAATGGAACTTTAGTGGGATCCTCTTCATTGGGGTTATCTCAATAGGAAAGACCTATACCAAGCTGAAAAATGTCTGGGTGGAGAGATAGCCACCAGGTCCCTAAGGGGGCTGTATGCGAGATAGACCATACTTCTTGTCTAGTAGGATTTCAGATCAGCCTTCACTGCTGAACAGGCTGATGAGGGTTAGGAGTACTGGTGGCCAAGGGGAGAGTCTATAGTCTTGTCCACATAGCGAATACGCAATTTGAAATGGTTACCAGTTTTTTCCAGTTTCCAACCAGAGTCTGGATACAGCGAAGGCTTGAGATGAGAGGCATGGATCCAAAAAGTGATTCTGTCTACTTTTATGCCTGTAGGTGTTATAAGTAGCACCTGGTATGTTCCTTTCCAGCGGGGTTCTAGGGATAACACCTGATGTTGTCTTATGTTGACGAAGTCTCTTACTTGATATTGATGTGGAATCCCCTCGTCCCCAGGTTGGTAGGCAGTGGCCAGCTGTTTCCACAGTTATCACTGAGTTCTTTCAATGGCTTTAAGTCTGTCAAGCAAGGGGTGTGGAAGGGATTGTTAGGCCTTAGAGTTGGGGATTAGGTCCCTTACTGGATGATGGGCATCATAGAGAATTTCATAGGGGGTGAGGTTACACAAAGAAACTGAGGGAGTATTTCTCGCATGAAACAGTGCATAAGGCAGGAGCATAGTCCAATCTTTTATGCCGGTCTCTAAGCTTAATTTTGTTAAGGTCTGTTTAATGGTTCTATTTATTTTTTCTACCTCTCCTGAGCTCTGGGGTATATAAGCATAATGTAACTTACAATTAATCCACACTTGACTTACCTGGGCCATGAACACAAGTCCATTATTAGACCCTATTATCTTAGACAGACCGTATCTTGGAAAAATATCTTCCAGGATCTTCTTGAGAACCATTTGCGCCGTTTTTTTTTTTTTTTTCTGTGTGTGTGTGTGTGTGTGTGTGTGTGTGTGTGTGTGTGTAAGGCTTCAATCCATCCTGAGAATGTATCCACAAAGACTAGGAGATATTTAAGTCCATACCTTGCTGGCTTAATTTCAGTAATGTCCACTTCCCAGAATTGTCCTGGTCTGGTTCCTCGTAGGTGCTTTTGTCTAAGAAACTTGGAAGGATAAGCATTAAACAATTGACTGACCCGACAGGCTTTTGTTACCAGTTCAATTATTTCCTTTCGCTGTGCGTCAGTTAGTGGAAAACTCTGTTCTTAATCCTACAGGAATGCCTGCAGTTTCTTTGAACCAAGGTGAGTGAGTTGATGTACATTTTTAACGTAGTGTAGGGCTTTCTGTAATTGCAGGCTGAGCTCAGTAAAGTTGAGGCGTTCAATGTCAGTGTCCTTAGATGTTATCTAAAACTTCCTGGTACTTAGGGGTCCATTGGAATTGGGCATCTCCCTTTAACAGCGGGTATAAAGGAGCAGCTAAGGACTCAAACCCATTTATCCATAACCTGCAAAACCCAGCAATCCCAAGAAACTCTTAGTTGTCTGCTGTAAGATGGGCTTGGTATCTGCTCAATGGTTTGTTTTCTGGGCTCAGTGAGCCATCGTTTACCGCCCCTAAGGAAATAGTCGAGGAAGATTACTTCTTGCTGGCAAATTGGGCAATTTTGGCCGAAGCTCTATACCCGAGTTGAGCAAGCTCGGATAATAGTGCTTGGGTCCCAGTTCAGTTTTCCTTGGTGTTGGATGCCAGTAGCAGGTGATCCACATATTGAAGCTGGGTGAATTCGGGGTGTGTAGTTCTGAAATTGTTGAGATCTCTGTGAAGGGCTTCATCAAAGAGAGTGGGGGAGTTTTTGAACCCCTCTGCGAGTCTAGTCCAAGTTAGTTGACTAGACTTTCCGTTTTCTGGGTCTACCCACCCAAAAGCAAACAGCAACTGACTATCTTTATGCAGAGGCAAGCAAAAGAAAGCTTGTTTTAAGTCCAGAACAGTATACCATTTCTGCTCAGGGTTCAGAGTGCAAAGCAGATTGAACAGATTAGGTACCGTGGGGTAAATGTCCTGCACTCTGTTGTTGATCTCTCTTAGGTCTTTAACAGGGTGATAGTCCCTGGTTCCTGGCTTTTTCTTCTAATAGCAGGGGAGTGTTCCAGGCCAATTGACAGGGCCTTAGGACCCCTAAGGCCAGATATTTCTGAATATAGGGCCTTATCCCATCTTTAGCTTTTTATGCTTAGAAGATATTATTTGACATTGATTGGGGAGGCTGAGGTTTTTAAATCCACTGTTATTGGAGGTTGTTTCACGGCCAGGCCTAACACAGCAGTTTTTGCCCATGCATCTCGGTAATCTGTTATCCATTTCTGGGGTAGCTTGCCTGTTTGATCAGTCTTGGGGGGTGTGAAGAGTGGACGTTCATCTTCTACTAATATAGTGAAAGCCGTGACTATAGGAGTTTTTACTGAAGGATTTAGAAATTTCATTTGGGGGCCTTCAGGGTTAAAAGTTATTTTGGCCCAGAGCTTGGTGAGCAGATCTCTGCCCATCAATGGGTGCGGGCATTCTGGGATTACTAGGAAGGAGTGATGGATTTTTCCTTTCCCCAGGTCCATGGTCCTCTTAGAAATCTAAGCCCGATATTTACTGCCGTTAGCCCTTTGAACTACAGACCTTTTATTTGATAGACGGCCCAATGGGGCCTTAAGGGCTGAGTATACTGCTCCTGTATTCACTTCAAAGTTTACTGGGGTCCCCTACACTTCAAATCTTACCCTGAGCTAGGGGAAAGAATCTGAGCCCCAACTTTCTAAGTCATCCCCCAGAGTCAGAATGGCTGGCTGGCATGTCTGTCTCTTTATAGGGCACTCTTTGGCCCAGTGTCCTTTTTTTTTACAGTAGGCACATTGATCTGAGGCCAGGGTGGCCTGTGGCACGGGCCCAGGTATCGCTTCCTGTCACCTTATTTCTTAATTTCTGGCCTCTTTCTTGTTGTGACCAGGATCTTAGTCAATTCCTTAGTCTTTCTTTTGCTTCTCTCATCCTCCCTCTGCTCCCTTTCTTTTTCCCTGTTTCTCTCTTATAGTATACTTTTTCGGCTTCTCTGACTAAATCTCTCTTTTAACTTTTTTTTTTTTTTAATATCCATGGCAGCTTCAACAATTAAGGCCATCGTGACAGATGCCTTTTGATCTGCTGCCTGAGGATCGAAAGGAGTATATCTCTTATATGCCTCCATAATTCTCTCTAGAAACATAGAGGAAGATTCATCAGGCCTTTAAATAATTTCTCTTACCATGGCCAAATTAGTTGGTCACCTAGCGGCCCCTTGGATACCCGCAATTAGAGCCTGGCAATAATTGGACAGATGCTCCCTATCTTCAAAGGTGTTGGGGTCCCAGTTGGGTTGGTTAAAGGGGAAGGCAGCTTTTATTATGTTGGGAAGTTGTGTTGGTCGCCCATCAGGTCCGAGGATATTTTTTTCTAGCTTCCAGGAGGTTTTTCTCTCATTCCTCTGTCATGAAGAGAGTCCCTAGGAGTTGTTGGCAGTCATTCCAAGTAGGCAGGTGTGAAAACGTTGGCGAGTTCTCTGAGTTTTTTTAGCCGGGCCAGCTTCCTCCAGGGAAGGAGGCGCTGTGTGTGTCATGGGACAGTCATCTGGAGGGCGCTGGGCCATTCTGGCTTCCTCGAATGGTGGAGAGGCTGAGTCAGCAGCAGGGGAATTACTTACAGGGTTTTGGGGGTTGGGGGACAAGGGCGGAGGATAAGGACGAGTAGAGTCTTGAGACTCAGGGAGAACAGAGGGTGGAGGTTGAGGAACAGAGAGTTTGAGAGATAGAATCATAGGGGAAGGAGTAGGAGTGGGTGCAGAAACAAGGAAAGGCTTCACCCATGGAGGAGGAGATTTGCAGAGGTCCTGACAAGTTAAGATATATGGCTATTGATCTGGATGTCTATGTGGCCCCGGCTGAAAGACAATATCTCAGACTTTTCAAATTAGTGCGAAGTAGAAACATCCTTCTAGAGGCCATCCGACTACAAAGGTGGGTTATTCTGAGACACAGAATCTGCCAGGTGTGGTGTTTTAATGAAAAAGAAAGATTGTGAGCCCTAACCAGACTTTGGTCCAGTGATTAAGGGTCAGGGACAGAGGCATTGAAGTGCTCTGTCCCATAATGAAATATACACAGACAGTGAAAGCAACAACACATGACACAGACAAGACAAGACAATAAAGACAGGCAATGGACGTCCAATACTGAGACCAGGACTGAGTAGCCGGCAAAACCTGATGGGCTGGCAATTCCGAATCTGAAAGAAAATATCACTGAGTCGAGGAGACTATGGTTCCTTGATTTCCCGAGTCCATCCCCCAGGGACATGGCCTGTGGCTCTGTGACATGTGTGTCAGCCACCGTGGGAGAGAGCTCACGCTCTTTACCAATAGCCATTTTGTCAAACCCTAACCTGAATCCTGAAACCAGAAAGAGGGGCCTTATTTACCCCCAGAGCATCCCGTTGGGGGGTCTTTCATCTGCAGCTGCCGGATCTCGCTGGGGCCACCAGAAGTAAAGGTCGGGTGAGCATCGATGAAAGAGACCACCAAGAGACTGTCTAATGCAACAGCAAAGGGTTTATTGGGAGTCCGGCATGCAAGGGCTCAGAGCTCGCTTGAACAGAGCAGAGAGCCCTGAGAACAGCTTAAGAAGTGCTTATATATTTTCCTTGGAGAGGGCAGGGAGGGAAGTTTATTGATGGGTAAGGGCGAGTGGGCGGTTTGCGTGCAAATGGTTGATGGAGTACATTCTGCAGTTTGGCAGTTGGGGGCAGCACATTCTGGGAACAAGAAGAGCAAACAGTTCTCAAGATTTCAACAGTGTTTTATTAAGCATACAGAAAAACAGGAAGTGACAAGTACCTATTTTATTAACCTTTCAATATAAGTATGAAAACAGAAATCTAGGTTAGATTTGAAGCCCAGAAGTTCATTTGGCCCCTGATTGGTATACTTAGCTTTGAATTACGTTCCGTAGAGATGTCCCAGAAATATGGATATACAATGACACAGGACCTTGTACCTTCTCAGAGGTCAGTTCCAAAACACAGTCTCTAAGGGGAATCACACCAAAGTTCAAGACAAGATGGACTCAATTATCTCTACCAACCACCACACAAATGACCACAATTAAAACCAAAACACTCCCAAATGGCACTCATTTTCTTCCAAATAGACACTCATCATAACTTCTGGCAGGAGGATTCCATGAGAGGCGCAGCACAAGACAGTGTCCCAAATAATCTCCCTTTCCCCTCATTTGCCAAAAGTCAGAGTGGCCTGGACACCCTTCCTGTGAACCAGGAGTGATCAAATATGCCTGCCATTAATACAGCTCTGTTCTTCAATTTGAGGCCTACTGACGGTGGGGTTTAGATTCTTTATTTGAATTGGATTCATAAGAAAACCCAAGAACCTATGGGCTAGCATCTGCAAGGCTTTGAAGAACTCAATTGACCCAATGGATCCCTTTTCTCACTTGATTGAGGTCAGGAACCTTACAGAGGAATGCGAGAGACTTCATCAACAATGACTGATTTTTTGGCCATTTTGATTTTGGATCCACACATGGGATCTTTCTTTAGATCCATCAGGTGCTGATAATCTAAGCCACAGGCTCACACAGAGCCAAGAGGCTGATTCAGACACATCCCTTTACAATGCATTTAAGCAAAGAACCACAGGTGATGCCCATTCATTTCCGTTTGAAAACTGTTTTCTTCAGGCTTCACAAAAGCGTGGCCTGAGGCAAAGACCTTCCTGACATTCAGGGCAACAGAACAATAGGTAATCAAAAGGCCCTTCGCAGGGTTTCTCTACTGAGACTTTCTGGGTCACAGTGATATCTGACTTTTCTGAGATGCTTGCCATTCTCTTCAGCTATCCAGTACATGTCCATGTCACAGTGCTTGGAGGTGGTACATATCGTGGATGCAAATGCATGAACCTATTCTGGAGAGTGGCTAGATTTCAGGAAGAAAACAGGAACTTAGGAAAATAGCAGGTGTTGCCCATCGATAAGGCAAGCCCTAGTGCATTCATAAATTGGGCAGGATGAATGCTGGGAAGCTTTCTACTTGACAGGAAACATCCATTGATGCATTCTCTTTTCTAATGTCTACAAGCACGGACACAGTGGGATACACAGACATAGAAACACTCGCCTTGTGAAACAACTTACTAGAAACAGTTCACTCCAAACTAAACAAACCGACTTTCCTGCCTATTCTCAGAACATGAGACAAAACCACAAACACACATCCACACCCACAAAGGCACCTACTTCCCCAAGTAGGTCTCTCACTCTCCAGAGTATCCTCTTACTGCTGGGCCATACTATGTTCCCCCGATATGGCGTTTCCTGTCTCAGATCTGGTCTCCTTGTCCAACTCTGTGAAGTGGTCAGGAGCCAGCTGTGAGCCACTACCTACTTTTTCAGGAAAGGCCCCTCTTCAGAGAACTCCTGGCATTTGGCCATCCTCACATCAGTAGGTACCAAGAAAGACTGACTCTGTCCTTGCTAAATCGAAGCAAGTGAGACACTGGGACTGGGACTGAGACTGACTCTGTGTGCCTGGCTTCCTGGATCCCAAGTTCAGAGAGTTCCATTACCAAGGGATTGAAGTGAGGTCACATCCTTCAGGAACTGAATGAGGTCACTGCCTTGGCAACCACTTTGTCCAAACAGTTGCTTTCAAGCGTACCATGAGAAGGAGGCTTACCCTATTTTCTGTAGCACTTTCACAAATTAGAATGGTATATCAACCATAGGCACCAAGGAACCGCTCTCCACACAGGCCTGATTTGGTCCATCTTCTTTATATTTGGAAGAGAGCCTTTAGTCCAGGGAGCACTGCAGTGAACCTCTGCACTAAAACTATTAGCAAGCACCTGATGGAGGACGCCTCCATAGGTAAGTGGCTCCTTTATAACATCTGATATCTGGTTAAGGGAGATCTCTTCTGATGACAGAGATGTGGCACGGGGAGGCTCACATATACTTCTGTCCAGGACAGTAACGAGAATCTTTCTGTCCTCTGTTCTGTTCTGTAGGGAATTCCTCTGGAACTGTAGAGAGGTGCCGACGGGCACGCATGCGCTCCTACCCTGGAGCTTTAGCAAGATGTTGCACTCTTGCCCTGTTTCTGTGTTTAGGCGCTGGGTTTCTGTTTTTTTGTGTTCTGTGTTCTATTTTTTGGTTTTTTGTTTGTTTGTTTTTGTTCGTTTTGTTGTGTGATATTGGTGGTAAAAACTTAAGTATATTGGACATGAAAATCAGAAATAAAGAGATTAAGCCTGACACCCCTTTGGACTGTGTTTTAAGGAACTGCAATGAACTTTATCCCCCATTGTAAAGCAGGATGATAGAAGCCCCTAGCTGGCTGCCTGGAGCACACCCATTGCAGAGGGCTATGCCTGCTGGGGACCTAAGAACTGAGTATCTCCCAGGTTAACAAGTGAAACTCCTTTAAAACCCCTTGTTTCTCCAGATAAAGAGAGTCACAACTTTGGCAGAGTCCCCTGTGTTTCTCCTTTGTTAGCCAAGCAATAAAACTCCTTTTTTCTTTTTCTCAAAACCCAGTCCTCATTATTAAATTTGTATTAATTGGCTTCAAGGTCAGGAACCAAACTTTAAGTTACAAATCTTGTACCCCCCCTCCGCCCTGGAACTTTGTGAGAGCTATCTACTGAAATGTTAGGAGATAGAGCATGCTTGATGTGGAACTGAATCAGAGGAGCTAATCCTGTATGTAAAAGGGGAAACTGAGGGACTCCCAGCAGCTGCCAAAGCCCTGTTGATTCAGGGAATTACCTCTTTCCTTCCCTGCACTGTAAGGATTATGCCACCTCTGTCTTGTTAAAAAAAGAGAAAAAGAAAAAGGTGACACTAAATGCAGTAAAGTCACCATGGAGACACTTTATTTTACATTTCAGGTTGCCCTTCTGTGAAAACATCTGGTCCCCTTGTGGGGACATCTATGGTGCCACTGCTGTAGGAGATTTTTCTCTTATCTGCTCTGGTTTAAAGGGTTCTGTCTGACAGCCATAGTCTGGACCTCCTTTCTGTCTGTATTGTGTCTTAGTTTCTGGCCCTTTAAGACATCTGCAATAATGTGTTGATATTATAAATTGTTTTTGGGGAATGATCTTAGCTGAATGTGTGTCTAAATGATGATGTTTTATTTTAACAATCTGGTAACTGAATGGGTTTTTGAAGCATTGCACAATCTTGGAGTAAAAAGTCGGGTTTAGGTAATTGTTTAGTTTATGATTTCAGATAATTCATGCCAGAGAACTTAAATACTTAGGATGGATAACTGAAGAACTCTACTTCCAAGTTGGCAAGAAACTTCCCAATCATACGGTCTTTTTTTTTTTCTTCACCAATTTTGAATTGGGTAGCCTGGGAAAATGTCACTGTGTGTACCAGTGCATTAATTTGGACATAAATAGTAAATCATAGTATGGTGTCTGTTGACAAAACAAGATGTAAAGATATAAAATTTTGTGAATTGTATCTTAAACTTGTATCATAATTTTCAACATCTGAACCTGAAAATTATGGTTAAAATGCCTTAGTCCTGAGATGTCTGTTCAGAATAGCAGTTTTTTTGCTGCTCCTTCCAGACCTCAGCCATGACTTATGTTGAAATGCAAATGAAAGAAGCCTGCAAGCTTTGTAGGAGAGTGATTTGAGGTCTAAGGGAAAAAAAGGTAAATTGTATGTTATTTACTAATTACTGGCAAGTCATTTTTTCTAGGACTCTTATTTTTTTTCTTAGATACTTTATGTTTTTTGACCTCATGATTTTGAGCATACAGACCTAGGTTAATGTTTTTCTGATCAGTTCTATCTTTGACCAACTGTGGACTTTTTGAAACATTGCAATAAAGATTTCAACTACGAAAAGCTACAAGGCCTTTACTATTATTATGTGTGCACAAATTGTTATGTGTTGTATGTCTATATATACATATATCCGTATATCATATATATGATACACAAATTAACATATATAAGGAGCGCTCATAAAAAAATAGCGCTCGTAAAAACAAATTTTAAAAAAGTGGATCCAAAGATCTTAAATTCACGTGATTTAAATGTCTCAATTTAAATTGGATAAAGAGATAAAAACAAATGTCTTTAAATTTAAGCTTACAAAGTTTTCTAGGTGTTCAAACATCTAACAAAATATTAACATCTACAAAATGTCTAATATGCCTTGGCTCTAGTACCTTTCCTTCAACATAAAAATGGTTTACACTGTTCAATACATTTCTCTAACTTTTCGATAAATAAGTAAAGTAAATTTGATATGGGATTACTCATTCATGAGTACTTTTGTTAGATATCTGATTGATTTACTAAGATCTGTATTTTTTTTAGTAAACTCTGTATAAGATTGTAAAAATCAGTCATGTGTTAATGAGACAAAAATTTCTTAAAACATAAGTTTACCCATAACATTGAGTTTATTAAGATTTATGTTTTCTAGAGCAAGCAACCATAAAAATTAAACAACTGATTAAATAAAAACTGTTATTTTAGAGCACTGTACTGCCATTTCTTTAAAAGCCAAACTTGATTAATGTAGAAACATAAATGTAATTGTTATGCTATTAATGTTTTCATATCTTACAGGTATGGAAGTCTGTAAGGTAGAAACGTTTAAAGAGTATTATATCAAGCTGGTGCTCTGAAGTTGTGTGGTAAAAAATATATTGTGGATTTATTTACCTGTTATCAATAAGATATGTAAATTTTTATGTTACTTTTTACATTGGGGAACAATTTAAATGTATTTTTAAGTTAATTAGAGCCTAATCTTTTTAAAGGTTAAAAACTTTCAGCCTTTCTTTAATTCATGTTTTAAATGTGATATCATATGGTGTTAGCTAATGTTCATGTGACCTCAAACAATTTATTTAAACATTGTCAAATGATATTTAAAAATAAAGATCAGCTTTAGAACTAAAATAGTTAAGATTTATAAAGAGCCCTGCCTTTCTTGAGATAAGGCTGTGTGTCCCATCTTACTACATGTGAGAATGACTATGAAAAGATTAGGTCAGATAATATTTCTTTAAAGTTATGTTAAAAAGTTTTTTTTTTATTGTCAATATTCCTAGGATCTCAAACAGGGGATATAATGTATAACTCAGCCAAAAAATTCAGGGAAGATATTACACGAACTAAGTATTTTTACTTTTGTTAATTTTAGTTTGAAATTTTCTTATAAGTGATCTAAAGATTCCCTGTTAGTGTTTTACAAATGTGTTGCTATAAGAACACAACATGGGTTTATTCAAGATAATAAGTCATCAACTACAATACAGACAGAATAATACAGATCCCAATTAATAAAAAGGTAATTATAAAGTTATAGACATTAAAGCCCAGTACTCTTAATGTAAGGCTGTTAAAATTTATTTGCTGGATTTTTAAGATTAGGATTTAAAATGAATGTTAAATGAAAAGGGCCAAGAAAACCAATATTTGGCTCTTGCCCTCTGAGTCAGTCTGAATCCAGGGAACAGGGGACTTCTCTAAAGAGCTTTGCAACTCTGGGCCACATAACCTCCTGATCAGGGAGATTAATGAGACCACTGGAGAACAGAAAGCCAATCAGTGCATTTGTTACAAAGAGGAGAGTCATCAGAGAAAGGAGACATCCCTGATGCTTCTGAGGGAAGCCAAATGGTCAAGCAAGACCTGGACCCACCTAGCGCAAATGGCACTAGCAGAACTGAGAATCTCCTCTCAAGTTTCCCCAGAATTGATTCCCACAAAAGCTCAGCTGACTGTTAACAATAGATAGAAACAAAAGTCAGTTTGACTGCTTCATCTTAAACACTTAGCAAAGACAGTTAAGACCAAAATACAGCCACTCCTGGGCATTTTAAATAATAATAATAATAATAATAATAATAATAATAATAATAATAATAATAATAATAATAAAATTTTAAGGTATGCACTTTATCTTATCCTCCCAAAATAAGTAAGACTGGAGGCTACAAAGAAGGATTCTCACACAGGAATGCCTAATACTTATAAAAAGAGACTATCAAGAAGAGCTGCCACAGGCAGAAGTTTTCAGTTTAAGACCTACAGATATTCCTAACCTACACAGGTAGGCTTGGTGTTTGCTAGTACGATTATCCAGCCCTGAGTAACAGAATTAAAGGTTTCTCTATTAGACGCAGAGGTCATACTAGTAAAAGGATTTTTACAAGATCAGATGACATTAAATTATTAAACTGTGTCTTATTGGGAGGGCCAACTGTAACACTTAAAGTTAAATATTAAGTTGACAGTCCTGATAATTGGGGATATTAAAGACTGGTGAGGGAATTTCTATACAGTGACATGTTCCAGCTGCTGCAACATTTATTCAGTACTCATGGTTTTTTGTTTCACTCATAGAAGAATCCATTCACAGATGACTTTACAACCTGTTCTTCCCCAACCTGACTTCAAACCGAACTGACTTCTAAAGGGCAACTCATGTCTCTCAACTGACTTCTAATAGTCAACTCATGTCCCTCACGACGAGCCCACTCACGTCACCCTGTCTCAGGAGAGAAGAAGAAAAAATTAGTGATGCCACACTTTTTACAACAATGGAGAGAAAGATAAATAGACTATCAATATAAATAATTAATTAAGTCAGGTAAAATCAGGGAGATCGGTTTTGGGTGAGTTGTAAAATTTTGGAGACTCTTATCTGAGGGATAAAAATTTCCTCAGTTTTCTTCCCATAATCTATCAAAGATTTGAAAGGGACACAGAGAAAAGGGGGAAATTGTAGACCCAACCTGATCTTTTATTAAAATTGGGAGCCATCATGCCACAAAGCCATGAAAAGATAATTTTGGCTTTACCATAAATTACTTCAAATTCTGAACCTGCGTGGAATGCCTGCCCACGTCTTGAACTCACGCATGCCCAGCTCTCTGACCAGATAGCAGCCCTCTCTGAAACTTTAGTGACACATCATAAATATTTGCCTTCTCTGGCCAGACAACAACCCTCTCTGAGGCTCTAATGGTCCTCATGAATTCTGATGTAGGGACAGCAAAAAAATTGTAAACTACCTTTAATGTGATGTTTATCAGAGTTCTGTTATCTGTAACCCCCTTTTGTGTAACTTTCTGGGCTATAAAACTGGGCTGTAGGAAAGCTGGGGATGCTGTCTTGTTCCCACCATTTTGGGAGGAGAGGCAGCACGGCCGGTGGAAATAATAAGCTTAATTTTATTTGATTTTAATTTGAGTCAGTGGTCTTTTCTAGCGTCCTGGTCTAACAGGTAAACACTCCAAAGACGTGGAGCTCTGCCGGCCTAAAGACTTCTTGAGAAACTTCCTCTGAGGTTGGGCACTTGAAATATATGTTGTTGTAAGGAGATTTAGCTTCCTTTCTAGTGACACCATAAAAGCTGGGTCTGCATCTACGTGACCTGGAGGACATGGTTTTTTGTATTCTAATGAACATGAGGCAGCAGTGCTGAATTTTGTATTTATAGGTAAACTGTGGCCACTTGGTGCTCAGTGTCTCCCCGTGTGAACTGTGAAGCCATTTGGTCATCCTCCACTTTTCGTGGTGTTTCTTGCTGCTGCACTGGGAGTTTGGTATTTGCTTCATGAAATACAACGAGTTCAACTGGGACCCAGTATTGGAGGGAGTTCTGTCACTTGTGGTGACAGAGAATGCACCAACCAGGCTTCTATCTCACAAAGCTTGCCCATTTGTCCATAGAAATCTGACTCTGAACTTTGCCCAGAAACCTCTCCATGTAACAAGAAGGGTCTGCTGGCTGCACCATATCAGTCACAAGCCATTTTGAAGGCAATGGAAAATCCTCCTGGCCACACCACAGATGTATTATCACACACCTGCCCACCACTGCAATAGGCCCACTACTCAGCAGGGTCCAACTTACTGGCATCTTTGTTCTACACCATTTTCATGAAACCCCGTCAATCATGGCATTCTCTTGTACACTCATGATCAGGAAAAAGACATCCAAAGGTTCTCCAGTGCCACCTGGTTAAGGGAATTTCAAAAATTTTATTGTATTTATTTAGCCATTTTTCATGGATGAAGTTGAAGGCATTGTGGGTTTCAGTTCATTCAGGAACCATTAAATGGTGAGGAAACTCATTTCAATGAAATCTCTGGAGAAATCTCACAGGCAAGTCATCCCATAGAGTGGTCAAAAGGTCACATGAAGCCAGGCCCATTGAGGTCTTCAATGTGACGTCCATGGGTGTTCTGACTGTCAACTATGGCTGCCACATCTTTCAGAATAAAATCATGTGATATCTTAGCTGAGATTCCAAGGCTCTGTGGAAAGTCACCCTTCTTTTTTGATCTCAGTTTCCAAGGGGAAATCCAATGTGTGGCCTCCTAAAATCTGAACACAGTTCATGGCAATATTTCTCTGAGATCAGTTCCAGAACTCAGACTCTAAGGGGAATTACACCAGAGTTCAAGCCCAGGTAGACCCTGTCATCACTTCCAAGCACTACACAAATGATCACAATTAAAACCAAAACACTCCCACAAGGCCCTCATCTTCTTCCATATAGACACTCATCATAACCTGTGGCTGGAGGTTTCCATGAGGGGCTCAGCCCAAGACAGTGTACAAAATAAACTCCCTTGCCCATAATTTGCCTAAAGTCAGGGTTGCCTGGATACCCTTCCTGAGAACCAGGAGTGATCAAATAAGCCTGCCATAAATACTGATCTGCTTCTCCAATTTGAGGCCTACTGACTCTCGGGTATAGACTCTTTATGTGAATTGTAATCATGAGAAAACCCAAGCACATATGGGCTATCATCTGCAGTGTTTTGAGAACTCATTTGACACAAAGGATCCCTATTTTCACTTGATGGAGGTTAGGAACGTTACAGAGGAAGGCGAGAGACTTCGTCCACAATGACTGCTTTTTTGGCCATTTTGGTTTTGGAAAGCACACGTGGGAACTTTCTTTAGATCCATCAGGTGCTGAGAATCTATGCAACAGCCTCACACATGGCCAAGAGTCTGATGCAGACACATTCCTTTCCAAAGCAATTAAGCAAAGAGCAACAGATGATGCCCATTAATTCCCCTTGAAAACCGTTTCCTTCAGGCTTCACAAAGGAGTGGCCTGAGGCAAAGACCTTTCTGACATTCAGGGCAACAGAACAATAGATAAGCAAATGGCCCATTGCAGGGTTTCTGGAATGATATCTGAGTTTTCTGAGATGATCCCATTCCCTTCAGCTATCCAGTACATGGCCATGTCACAGAGCTTGGAGGTGGTACATATCGTGGACACAAAACCCTGAACCTATTCTGGAGAGTGGCCAGAATTCAAGAAGACATACAGGAACTTAGGAAGATAGTAGTTGTTGCCCATCCATTAGGAAAGCCACAGTCCATTCATAAATTGGGCAGGATGAATGCTGTGAAGTTTTCTACTAGACAGGACACATCCATTGATGCATTCTCTTTTCTAATGTCTACAACCACGGACACAGTGGGATAAACAGACATAGAAACACTCGCATTGTCAAAAGACTTACTAGAAACAGTCCACTCCAAATCAAACAAACCGACTTTCCTATATATTCTAAGATCATGAGACAAAACCACAAACTCACACGCACACCCACAAAGTCAACTCCTTCCCCCAAGTAGGTCTGTGACTATCCGGAGTGTCCTCTGACTGATGGGACATACTATGTTTCCCCGAAATGGGCTGTCCTATGTCACATCTGGTCTCCTTGGCCAACACTGTGAAGTTGTCAGGTGGCAGTAGTGAGACACTACCTGCTTTCTCAGGAAAGGCCCCTCTTCAGAGCTCTCCTGGAATTTGGCTATCCTCACATCAGTAGTTACACAGAAAGACCGATTCTGTCCTTGGTAAATCCAAACATGTGTGGCCACTGGGACTGGGACTGGGAATGACTCTGGGTACCTGGCTTCCTGGATCCCAAGTTCAGAGAGTTCCATCACCAAGAAAGTTATATAGGTCACTTCCTTCAGGAACTGAATGAGGTCACTGCCTTGGCAACATCTTTGTCCTAACAGTTGCTTCCAAGTGTCCCAATAGATGGAGGCTGCCCCTACTTCCTGTGACACTTTCACAAGTAAGAATGGTATATCAAACATAGGCACCCGTAAACAGCTCTCCACACAAGCCTGGTTTGGTCCATCTTCTCTACATTAAGAAGAGAGAGACTGCTTCAGACACACCCCTTCATCCTGACCTGTTTTTTTTTTTTTGTCATGAAAGATGACTTTCGCTCTCTCAGGTCCTTCATAGCTTTCTATATCTTCCCCAGGGTTCACTTCTGCATGGACCTTTGAGGTTCTCAGCAGGTGGAAGATCTCTTACATTTCTATATAAGAACAACTTTGTCCTTGCTTTTCTGTAAAGTTAGGTTGAGGAAACAAAGTATGGTTAGGATTAATAACATGATTGATTTGGGTTAGGAATCATTCTGCTGCATGAATAATGGTATTGGGAACCTGCAATATTTATAAGGATATATAGAGGTGAAATATATGTATGAAAACACAAATCTAGGTAAGATTTGAAGCCCAAAAGGGCATTGGATCCTTGATTGGGATACTTTACTCTGAATTATGTTGTGCACATGTGTCTCAGATAAATCTATACATAATGGCATAGGACCTTGTACCTTGGATAATTGAATGTTGAAGAGAACATCCAGTCAAAAAAGGATAGTTGGTAGGATTAGGAAGATACTTGATAGGATTAGAAAAAAGAGTCAGTATAGGATTTGGACAAAAACTTCCTTAGCAATAGGGTTTCAGGTAGACAGAAAATGTAAATGTCAGCACATTTGAAGAGTCAGTCACAATGATGAACTGGGGAAAATATGTAGGAAAGCAGATATCATTAGAGACATTAGGAAATCAGGCAAATGATGAAGTGATTGATAGGATTAGACATTTTCAACAGGCTTGAGGTTGAATACATAATCTTAGGAAGAAACAAATATGTAGTCACCAATAGGATTGACATTTGAGAGCATTAGGCAACATGGACATGGGTGATTTTCATAATCCATACTCACATTCCATTTAGGCTTTGGTACAATTGTAAGTGTGACTTTGCATTTTGTGGCCAGAATATTACTGTGATAAAATGTATATGTAGATCAGGTGACATGAGTCTTTCTTACACCATTTCTGGGAGCAATATTTAGAAGAGATATAAATTAGTATTGGGGGCACAAATAGGTGTACCATGTGTGAATATATAATATAACAGATTCCAGCTTTAGAAATTGGAATAAATTGATATCTGAAAATACACAGGAAATGTCATATTGACATACATACATTCATTCCAACCAGTTATACATCTAATGGTAATATTAGGGTTGTGGTTTATCATAAAGTGTGTGTGAGTTTTGCTTCAAAATTGATTATGGAAATCGAAAATAATGTGTTTGGAAAGAAGTCTCAATAAATAACCAGTCAAAAGCAAGGAGGAATACATGTGTACTGAAGCAGGAAGTGATTGAATGTGTTTCAAATGTCTTTAAATTTGTGAACTTGTGGATGAAATGTATATACTATGATGTACAAAAACTGAAGAAATAGTAATGTACCAGTGTTAAATAAAAATGAACGTCAAAATACACATCATGCCCCTTTGGAATCTACTTGCATTGATGTTAAATTGGGTCAGTTACAGTAGAAATATAAGGATTTGTTTGCACCATTCAGTGAAGTGAGGTTTCAGTACTAGAAAACAAATATGTATTTCAGGTGGATGAATATTTCTGAAAATAATCGTATGAAAATTTGATTATAAAACCACATACATGAGCATGAGTGAATTATTTAGGGAGTGTATAATAGGACACATATATTTTATATTTGGAAAAATCTAGAGAATATATATATATATATATCTCACAGAGAAACATTAGAAAGTAGCAATATATATGCCAATCAAAATTCATCGTGAAATATATATGATCCACCGATCCAAAAATATTAATTTTACTGAACATGGATTTATGTATAATGTTTTTCAACTAAAAATCTCACTCATAGTTTGAATTTTCAGTTCCAAAAGCGTTTAGGAGGGGTGATCTCTTCTCATACTTTGTTTCTGCCAAGTTAGCCACCTCACAAAAATGTACGTGTGATACCAGGTATGATTTTATATGTGCATATAAAAATACATGTGCTGAATTGGCTACAGAAAAAAGGAGACAGAAATTCACATATGTGTTAACTTTAAAAACACATGGAGTACTATTTCAACAAACAATTGACAAGATTTATAACTCCTACACTATATCATGCAAAAGACAAGACCAACTATACACCATGCCTCCTCTGAACTGCTTGTATTAATATTATGTTTGGGTTATTTGTCTCCATCATATTAGGATTAGTAGTCAGAGTATATTAGGGTATGGGTTACTGACAGGGATTCAGTATTTCGAATGGAAAATTGTAAAATGAATCCAATGTGTATGTAAATATGTGCTACACAAAAATCTTCCCACTCTCATCCAGAACAATACCTTGACAACACCTTCACCCCATGTAAGACACAATTAGAGGAGAAGAGTTAGAAAATCCATGAATACATATCTGGAATGGAATGCGATCAGAAGTTCACAACCTTGGAAGTGTTAGAGGAGTTTCCAAAAGTAAGGGACAGGGTAAACACTTCAAAAACATGGAGGTCTGTTGTCCTAGAGACTTCTTGAGATACTGCCTGTGAGGTTGGGCACTTGAAATATATGTTGTTGTCACGTGCTTTAGCTTCCTTTCTAGTGAAATCATCAACCTGGGTCTGCATCTATGTGACCTGGAGGACATGGTTTCTTATTTTCCATCCGTGGGTGGGCCCCTTGCTTAAGAGCTCTGGCTACTGGACAAATTTTACACAAAGAAGCCTCTAATCTGACTTTTGGGGCCCCTTGAACTATCTACTCCCCACATCACTTGAAAGATCTTTTACCTTAAAAGGGTCTTCAAACCCTCCCTACATCCAGAGTTCTGTCGCTCCTCACTTCCTTTCTGGAAAACCCTAATATTATTTTCCTCCCCTGCTCTGCACTGAACCCTGCCTCACTGCTCCCAATAACTCCCATGTCTCACACACCAACTCAAAATTGCTTGGAAAACTTAGATGATTTCCTCCCCTGTCATTCTTCCATTTATGAGAGACCACTCACCAAGCCTGACCTTATCTGGTTTACTGACAGCAGTTCCTTTAGGCAGAATGGAACTCATTACTCTGGATACGCTGTATTTTCAGCCACTGAGATTATAGAGGCCAAAGTTTTGCCTTCAGGAACTACAGACCAGCAGGCTGATTTTATAGCATCCACTCGTGCCTGCCTTCTAGCACAAGGCAAATCCCTCACCCTCTAAAATGATTCAAAATATGTCTTCCATATCTTATTATCCCATGCTGCAATTTGAAAGAAGCGAGGCCTACTTACCACCAAAGGTAATGTGATCACTAATTCAGCTCTTATAACCAATCTGATAGAGGCCTCCCACTTACCCACCCAGTTGGGAGATGTCCATTGTAGGTCCCATCAGAAGGACGGCTCTCTTATCACTGAGGGCAATGCCAAAGCTGACCAGGTGGCACGAATGGCTGCTACCACTTCCAATCATGGCCCCCATGGTGGACATATAATGGCCACTTTAGACAGCTCATCTGAAGCCCCTACTTCTTTCAGTAAGAACAAGCATCTTTTCAAGTTCCTTCATACTCTATTCCTTTCCAATTCTCAGTCTTTGACCCTCTTTTTACAGAGTTTCTTCTTCCTCACTCCCTCTGACAAGCCATGCTACAGAATATAGCCTCTAATTGTCAGATCTGTCAGCGGACCAACCCTCATACTCCTTTAAGGCCCAAACGTTTCCCTTCCCAACAAGCCCGGGGACACATTCCCTCTGCTGACTGGCAGGTAGACTTCACCAACATGCCCACAGTATGGCACACTAAATACCTCCTTGTCTTTGTGGACACTTTCTCTGGTTTGGTTGAGGCATTTCCCACTTCCAATAAAAAGGCTTCCACTTTAGCTTCAATCTTACTGACAGACATCATCCCCAGGTTTGGTATGCCCACTTCCCTACAATATGACAATGGCCCTGAGTTTACTTCTAGGATCACACAAAAGGTCTCTCAAGCCCTCTCCTTCAAGTGGCATTTCAACTGTCCATATTTCCCCCAGGCTTCAGGGAATGTGGAAAGGGTAAATCGTACTCTAAAGGAAGTCCTTACCAAATTGACAATGGAATTAAACATAGACTGGGTCAAACTCCTTCCCTTGGCTTTGCTTCGAATCAGAGCTCTCCCTAAGAAACCATCTTTACTGTCTCCTTTTGAGATAATGTATGAAAGACATCTTATAACCCCTGCGTTGGTCATTTCACAAGGACCTCTCACCCGAGATTTGTCTTTGCCTCTCTTGCTTCATCTCCGCTCGGAACTCTGGAAATATCAGGACTGGCTTCTTCCGGACCCAGTCTCCTCTCCAAAAACTCCTCCCTTAACACCTGTTAGTCTAGTCAATTATAATACCCCAGAGGAGAAAGGGACTCTTGCCCCAAAATGGGAAGGCCCCATCATGTCATTCTCTGTACCCCCACCGCCGCCAAACTCTCCTTACCAGACAACCGTCTCACTCCCTGGAATCACATGTCTAGGTTGAAGCCACATCACCAGGAGGCCCCACATGCTGACGACAGGGCCACCCCAGAGGAACTCCAAGAATCACCTACTGAACCTCCCCTTTACTCCTGCTCTCCACACCCATCTCACCCATTTAAGTTGCGGCTCACACGGTTTTCCTTGCAGCCCAATTCCTCTTAAAGAAGGCACAATGAGCTCTCCCAACACCCTAGTCTTCTCTAACTGCTTGTTTTTTGTGCTCTGCTTATTTTCTGTGCTCTGTCAGGACTGGTCTTTACCCTCCTCACCTACCATGCATTTATTCACTCTTCGGGAACGATACTCAGAACATGGCATGCAGACGGTCCGCGGAGTGGATGCAACTACTTGCTTCATCCACAACTGCACCTCTATTTCCCTAAAATTGTCACCTTCAAGGACCTTCGTCCCTGGTAGCTGGAACTGGCCTTTCATTTGCTTCCTTTTTGATCAAACAAAAGATTATTGTCATTGGTGGCCTGAGATATATAATGGGTGCCCCTATTGGTCATGCAGGTTCCATGATGAACGTGGTAGCTATTCTTACCACTCACTCGGTTACCCTGAAGGGTGGACTTCTAGTTACATAAAGTGGCATAAAGGCTCTTCATCCAATAACAATGGATGGTATACTTTAGATAAACCTGACCCCAAGGCCAAACGTTGGGGCTATGTTGAGTTTGCTGTCTATGCTCAGACAACCTCAGTCAGACCCACAGGGTGGATGACTATTGGCCGCACCCTGATTACGCCACCTAAGGCAACCATCCAGGTAGTCGAACACATTAAGGACTCAGAATCAAAACTTCGAGATCGTATCCATAGCTCATCCAAAGAGGATTCAGAGCCTTCAACCCCCTCAGGTCCCTCTCCCACATGGCTCAATTTGCTACACCAAACGTTTTGATTATTAAACTCCACCCGTCTTTCTTTGCCTACTTCTCAGTGCTTTCTCTGTGCTTCACTTAGTCGTCCACTTCTAGCAGCAGTCCCATTAGCGGCAGAAAATATTCCAGCAAAACCCTACAATTTCTCTAAAAAGGACAAACCCTACATGTGACACGTAACCCACTGTGGGAAAGTTATTCCACCAATACTTTATTTCCTTTCATCTGTTTCCACCTGCCAATAATGAATCCTTTACCCGTTTGTTCCTTGAGCTACAACACCCCATAGAGCCCTGTGTTTAGGCAACCTGAACATTTCCTCTGGTGTAATGGGTCTTTAAGTACCTCAACGATCAATGACTCTGGCACCTGTTTCTTGGTTACTGTAGTTCCTCCGCTATCTTTGTATACTCCCACCGAATTCCGACAGTTGGCCCTACCTTCCCGCACCCGTAAGGTAGTCTTTCTGCCGGTTCTGGTAGGCCTCATTTTAACAACCTCAGTGACGAGTCTCGGACTCTCTGGTGGAGCTATAGGTCATGCTCTATGGGCATCCAATGACCTTCAACAAAAACTGCAGGAAACACTCAATACCATGGCTGAGTCTCTGGGTTCCTTGCAGCGGCAGGTTACATCATTGGCACAAGTGGCTTTACAGAACCAAAGGGCAATTGATCTTCTCACTGCAGAAAAAGGGGTTACATGCCTATTCCTCAGAGAGGAATTTTGCTATTATGTTAATGAATCTGGGCTAATAAAAAAAAATGTTGTTAAATTGCAGGAATTATCGACCGAATTTCTCAAACATACCTCCTCCAATCCCATCATAGGGTTCTTCCAATCCTATCTTGCCATGTACTTACTACATATCTTGGGGCCCCTTATTGGGATGCTCCTTTTTGTGCTCTCTTGCCCTGCAAAATGAAGTGCCTTCAAACCCAACTGCAAAAAATTCCTAATCAAACTTTCAACCAGCTTTTGCTTAGGCACTACCAGCCTCTGATGACCGATGAACCCCCAACATCTCCAAGAGAACAGTAACTCAGTGATGAGGCTCACTACCAGGCATGATGGAATGCAATGGGTATCAGACAGTGGGAGACAACGAGCTCTGAGAACCTCTTAATCTGCCATCCTGGATTCATGAGTCTTTACCACCTTCTAAGATTTCTCATGGCCCTTGGCCTCTTCTATGTCAGTCCCCCAACATGGAACTTCTGCCAAAAAATGACATTTCCTTTAATTTTTATCTTCATTCTGTTTTTATTTGCTCTGATCTTCTTCAGGTGCTGGTGACGCCATGTCCAGGCAACGCTTCCAGTATTTCCTAGAGTCTCTGTTACAGGACCAGTGGCTGATACCAACAATCTCTTCCATCCAGGACTAGTTCCATGCCATCGACAACTTTGGCTTCAGGGAACATTCATTGACTTCACCCCTACGAAAGTAGCTGTCTATAGCCACTGGGTTTTATTTCTGGCTGCCATGATAATCCCAAACCTGCTCCATGAGCATTCCTCCACTTCTCTTTCTAGGCCCCACACCACCCCCACACAGCAGGAAGCAGCCGGATCTGACAAATGACGCCCCACTTCCTAAGAAAACAAAAAGGGTGGAATGTTGGGAAAAGAATAAATGGCAGCCATACCCCAGAGAAAAACCTCAACATGGCGCCTAAGGACTTCTTCTTCCTACCTTCTTCATTTCTGCAGTGGCGCAAAAAGTTCCCACCCTTGTGAACTCTCACGTCAGCGCCAATTTCAAATCTCACGTGTGGGGAACCTTAGCCCCAATGAGAACTAATTCCTGGGCTCTGGAGCTGATATCTGAAAGAACTTGCCAATAAACGGGTTGCTGCCATTTATCTAAGCCCTACCATCTCCCCCTTAGTTCTATATAAGCACACAGCTTTGAGCAATAAAATTGGAATTCTCCCAGTGAAGTGTCATTGCGTGGGGAATTATTTCACTCATGATCAGCAACAGGATATCCAAAGGTTCTCCAGTGCCACCTGGTCATGGGAATTTCAGAAATTTGATGGTATTTATTTAGCCATTTTTGAAGGATGAAGTTGGAGTCACTGTACGTTTCAATTAATGCAGGAACCATTATGTGGTGAGGAAGCTCATTTAAATTAAAACTCTGGAGAAATCTCACAGGCAAGGCTTCCCAAAGAGTGGCCAAAAGGTCACATGAAGCCAGGATCATTGAGGTCTACAATATGAGTTCCATATGTGTTTAGATTCTCAACTATGGCTGCCAAGTCTTTCAGAATAAAATCATGTGATATCCTGGCTGAGATTCTCACTGCACTGTGGAAAGACACCCTGGCACTCGATCTCAGTTTTCAAGGGAGGCTTCTCATGCGTGGCCTCCTAAAATCCCAACACATTTCATGGCAATACTTCTTTGAGGTAAATTCCAGAACTCAGTCTCTAAGAGGAATCATGCCAGAGTTCAAGCCCAGGTGGATCCAGTTATCTCTTCCAACCGCCAAACAAATGACCACAATTAAAACCAAACACTCCCACATGGCCCTCATCTTCTTCCATATAGACACTTATCATAACCTCTGGCTGGAGTTTTTCATGAGGGGTGCAGCCCAAGACAGTGTCAAAAATAAGCTCCCTTGCCCCTCATTTGCCTAAAGTCAAGGTGGCCTGGACACCCATCCGGTGAACCAGGAGTGATCAGATAGGCTAGCTGTTAATACTGCTCTGCATCTCCAATTTGAGGCCTACTGACTGTCAGGTATAGATTCTTTATATGATTTGGAGCCATGAGAAAACCCAAAAACCTATGGGCTAGCCTCTGCAGGGCTGTGCATAACTCATTTGACCCAAAGGATCCGTATTCTCACTTGATGGTGGTCAGGAACCTTACAAATGAATGCGAGAGACTTCATTCACAATAATTGCTCTTTTGGCCATTTTGGTTTTGGATGCACACATGGGATCTCTCTTTATATCCATCAGGTGCTGAGAATCTAAGCCACAACCTCACACAGGGCCAAGAGGCTGATTTAGACACATCCCTTTCCAAAGCAATTAAGCAAAGAGCCACAGGTGGTGCCCATTCATTTTCATTTGAAAACTGTTTTCTTCAGGCTTCACAAAGGGGTGGCCTGAGGCAAAGACCTTCCTGACATTCAGGGAAACAGAACAATTGATAAGCAAAAGGCCGAAAGCATGGTTTCTCAACTGAGACTTTCTTGGTCACACTGATATCTGTGTTTTCTGAGATGTTCGCCATTCCCTTCAGCTATCCAGGACATGGCAATGTCACAGAGCTTGGAGGTGGTACATATTTTGGACACAAAACCATGAGAATATTCTGGAGAGTGGTGACAATTCTGGAAGAAACAGGAACTTAGGAAGGTAGCAGGTGTTGCCCATGGATAAGGCAAGCTGCAGTCCATTCATAAATTGGGCAGGATGAATGCCGGGAATCTTTCTACTATACACGACATATCAATTGTTGCATTCTATTTTCTAATGTCTACAACCACGGACACAGTGGGATACACAGACATAGAAACACTTGCCTTGTCCAACGACTTACTAGAAGAAGACCACTCCAAATCAAACAAACCGTCTTTCCTACCTATTCTCAGATCATGAGACAAAACCACAAAATCACACCCACACCCACAAAGACACCTCCTTCCCCCATGTAACTCTGTGACTATCCGGAGTTTTCTCTGAGTGGTGGGCCATACTATGTTCCCCCAAAATGGCCTGTCCTATCTCAGATCTGGTCTCCTTGGCCAACTCTGTGAAGTTGTCAGGAGCCTGCGGTGAACCACTACCTACTTTCTCAGGAAAGGCCCCTATGCAGAGCTCTCCTGGTATTTGGCCATCCTCACATCTGTAGGTACCAAGAAAGACTGACACTCTCCTTGGTAAATTCAAACAAGTGAGCCTACTGGGTCTGGGACTGGACTGCTCCGGGTGCCTGGCTTCCTGGATCCCAAGTTAAGAGAGTTCCATCACCAAGGAAGTGAGGTAGATCACTTCTTCAGGAACTGAATGAGGTCATTGCCTTGACAACCACTTTGTCCTAACAGTTGCTTTCAAGAGTCCCATGAGATGGAGGCTGCCCCTACTTCCTGTGACACTTTCACAAGTTAGAATGGTATATAAACCATGGGCACCCGGGAACAGCTCTCCACCTAGCACTGTTTTGGTCCATCTTCTCTACATTAAGAAGAGAGAGGCTGATTCATACACATCCCTTCATGCTGACAAGGTTGTTTGCCATAGAAGATGACTTTTCTCTCTCAGGTCTTTCGTAGCTGCCTACATCTTCTCAAGGGATATTTCTGCATGGACCTTTGGTGTTCTCAACAGCTGGAACATGCCCTACATTCCTGTATTTTAAGAGCAACCCTGTCCCTGCTGTTCTGTAAAGTTCGATTGAGAGAACAATGTATGGTTTTGGGTTAGTAACATGTTCAATTTGGGGTTAGAAATCCTTCTGCATGACGAATAATGGTATTGGGAAACTATGATATTTACAAGAATATATAGGTGAAATATAAGTATAAAAACAGAAATCTATGGAAGATATGAAGTCCAGAAGGGCATTGGGCCCTTAATTGGTACACTTAGCTTTGAATTATTTAAGGGAAATTGCTTGGAAATGAAAGGAGACCCTCAGATAAATCTATATACAATGGCATAGGAGCTTGTAACTTGGATGATTGAATGTCGAAGAGAACATCCACTCAAAAAGGGATAGTCGGTAGGATTAGGAAGATAGTCAGTAGGTTTACAAAGAACAGTGAGAATAGGATTTAGACCAAAAGTTCTTAAGCAATAGGGTTTCAGGTAGACAGTGAATGTAAATGTCAGCACAAGTGAAGAGTCAGTCACAATGATGAACAGGGGAAAATATGTAGGAAAATAGATATAAATAGAGACATTACTAAATCAGGCAAAGTATAAAGTGAGTGATAGGATTAGACATTTTCAACAGGCTTGAGGTTGAATATATAATCTTAGGAAGAAACAAAAATGTAGTCACCAATAAGATTGACATTTGAGAGCATTAGGCCACCTGGACATGGAAGGTTTTAGTAATCCATGCTCACTTTCCATTTAGGCTTTGGTACAAACTTAAGGGTGACCTTTGATTTTTTTGTACAGAATATTACTGTGATAAAATGTATATATAGATCAGGTGACATGAGTATTTCTTCCACCATTTTTTGAGGAATATTTTGAAAACGTATAAATTAGTATTGAGGGTAAAAATAGGTGTACCCTGTGTCTATGAATATAGAGATAATGCATGAATAGATCATTCAGTTAATAAATAATATAACTGGTTCCCCTTTAAATAATGTATTGAATTGATATCTGAAAATATATAAGAAATCATATATTTTTTTAATTAATTTTTATTGTAGGTTGTTCAAAACATTACATAGTTCTTGATATATCATATTTCACACTTTGATTCAAGTGGGATATGAGCTCCCATTTTTACCCCATATACAGATTGCAGAATCACATCAGTTGCAGAACCATTGATTTACATATTGCCATTCTGGTGTCTGTTGTATTCTGCTGCCTTTTCTATCCTCTACTATCCCCCCTCCCCCCTCCCCTCCCCTCTTCTCTCTCTACCCCCTCTACTGTAGTGCATTTCTCCCCCTTATATTTTCCTCCTTTCCCCTCACATCCTCTTGTATGTAATTTTGTATACCCCTAAGGGTCTCCTTCCATTTACATGAAATTTCCCTTCTCTCTCCCTTTCCCTCCCACCTCTCATCCCTCTTTAATGTTAATCTTCTTCTCATGCTCTTCGTCCCTACTCTGTTCTTAGTTACTCTCCTTATATCAAAGAAGACATTTGGCATTTGTTTTTAAGGGATTGGCTAGCTTCACTTAGCATAATCTGCTCTAATGCCATCCATTTCCCTCCAAATTCTATGATTTTGTCATTTCTTAATGCAGAGTAATACTCCATTGTGTATAAATGCCACATTTTTTTTATCCATTCGTCTATTGAAGCGCATCTAGGTTGGTTCCACAGTCTTGCTATTGTGAATTGTGCTGCTATGAACATGGATGTAGCAGTGTCCCTATAGTGTGCTCTTTTTAGGTCTTTAGGGAATAGACCGAGTAGGGGAATAGCTGGATCAAATGGTGGTTCCATTCCGAGCTTTCCAAGAAATCTCCATACTGCTTTCCAAATTGGCCGCACCAATTTGCAGTCCCACCAGCAATGTACAAGAGTACCCTTTTCCCCACATCCTCGCCAGCACTTGATGCTGTTTGACTTCCTAATGGCTGCCAATCTTACTGGAGTGAGATGGTATCTTAGGGTGGTTTTGATTTGCATTTCTCTGACTGCTAGAGATGGTGAGCATTTTTTCATATACTTGTTGATTGATTGTATGTCCTCCTCTGAGAAATTTCTGTTCAGGTCCTAGGCCCATTTGTTGATTGGGTTATTCGTTATCTCATTGTCTAATTTTTTTAGTTCTTTGTATATTCTGGATATTATGGCTCTTTCTGAAGTGTGAGGAGTAAAGATTTGTTCCCAGGACGTAGGCTCCCTATTTACCTCTCTTATTGTTTCTTTTGCTGAGAAAAAACTTTTTAGTTTGAGTAAGTCCCATTTGTTGATTCTAGTTATTAACTGTTGTGCTATGGGTGTCCTATTGAGGAATTTGGAGCCCGACCCCACAGTATGTAGATCATAGCCAACTTTTTCTTCTATCAAATGCCATGTCTCTGATTTGATATCAAGTTCCTTGATCCACTTTGAGTTAATTTTGTGCATGGCGAGAGAAAGGGATTCAGTTTCATTTTGTTGCAAATGGATTTCCAGTTTTCCCAACACCATTTGTTGAAGATGCTATCCTTCTTCCATTGCATGCTTTTAGCCCCTTTATCGAATATAAGATAGTTGTAGTTTTGTGGATTGGCTTCTGTGTCCTCTATTCTGTACCATTGGTCCACCCGCCGGTTTTGTTACCAGTACCATGGTGTTTTTGTTACTATTGCTCTGTAGTATAGTTTGAAGTCTGGTATAGCTATCCCGCCTGATTCACACTTCCTGTTTAGCATTGTTTTTGCTATTCTGGGTCTTTTATTTTTCCATATGAATTTCATGATTGCTTTCTCTATTTCTACAAGAAATGCCGTTGGGATTTTGATTGGCATTGGATTAAACCTATAGAGAACTTTTGGTATTATCGCCATTTTGATGTTGTTACTTCTACCTATCCATGAACAGGGTATATTTTTCCATCTTCTAAGATCTTCTTCTATTTCTTTCTTTAGGGTTCTGTAGTTTTCATTGTATAAGTCTTTCACCTCTTTTGTTAGGTTGATTCCCAAGTATTTTACTTTTATTGAGGATATTGTGAATGGGGTGGTTGTCCTCATTTCCATTTCAGAGGATTTGTCGCTGATATACAGGAATGCCTTTGATTTATGCGTGTTGATTTTATAGCCTGCCACTTTGCTGAATTCATTTATTAGCTCTAATAGTTTCTTTGTAGACCCTTTTGGGTCTGCTAGGTATCGAATCATGTCATCTGCAAATAGTGATAATTTGAGTTCTTCTTTTCTATTTTTATGCCTTTATTTTTTTTCGTCTGTCTAATTGCTCTGGCCAGTGATTCGAGAACTATGTTGAACAGAAGTGGTGAGAGAGGGCATCCCTGTCTTGTTCCAGATTTTAGAGGGAATGCCTTCAGTTTTTCTCCATTCAGAATGATGCTAGCCTGAGGCTTAGCATAGATTGCTTTTACAATATTGAGGTATGTTCCTGTTATCCCTAGTTTTTCTAGAGTTTTGAATATAAAGGGACGCTCTACTTTGTCGAATGCTTTTTCCACATCTATCGAGATGATCATATGGTTCTTATTTTTAAGCCTATTGATGTGGTGAATAACATTTATTGATTTCCGTATATTGAACCAACCTTGCATCCCAGGGATAAATCCTACCAGATCATGTTGCACAATTTTTTTGATATGTTTTTGTATCCGGTTCGCCAGAAGTTTATTGAGGATTTTTGCATCTAGGTTCATTAGAGATATTGGTCTGTAGTTTTCTTTCTTTGAAGTGTCTTTGTCTGATTTAGGAATCAGGGTGATGTTGGCCTCATAGAATGAATTTGGAAGTTCTCCCTCTTTTTCTATTTTCTGAAATAGCTTGAAAAGTATTGGTATTAGTTCCTCTTTAAAGGTTTTGTAAAACTCTGCTGTATACCCATCCGGTCCTGGGCTTTTCTTAGTTGGTAGTCTTTTGATGGTATCTTCTATTTCCTCAATTGATATTGGTCTGTTAAGGTTGTCAATATCCTCCTGACTCAATCTGGGCAAATCATATAACTTAAGAAATTTATCGATGCCTTCACTATCTTCTATTTTGTTGGAGTATAAGGATTCAAAATAATTTCTGATAATCTTCTGTATTTCTGAAGTGTCTGTTGTGATATTGCCTTTTTCATCCCGTATGCTGGTAATATGAGTTCTCTCTCTTCTTCTCTTCGTTAGCATGGCTAAGGGTCTGTCGATTTTTTTTATTTTTTCAAAGAACCAACTTTTAGTTTTGTCAATTTTTTCTATTGTTTCTTTCGTTTCGATTTCATTAATTTCAGCTCTGATTTTAATTATTTCTTGTCTTCTACTTCTTTTGCTGTTGTTTTTCTCTTCTTTTTCTAGGATTTTGAGTTGAAGTATTAGATCATTTATTTGTTGGTTTTTTCTTTTTTTAAGGAATGAACTCCAAGCAATAAATTTTCCTCTTAGAACTGCTTTCAATGTGTCCCATAGATTCCAATATGTTGTGTCTGTGTTTTCATTTATCTTTAAGAATTTTTTAATTTCCTCCTTGATGTCTTCTATAACCCATTGATCATTCAGTAACCTATTGTTCATTCTCCAAGTGATGCATGATTTTTCCTTATTTCTTTTATCGTTAATTTTCAATTTCATTCCATTATGATCAGTTAAGATGCATAGTATTATCTCTACTCCTTTATATTGTCTAAGAGTTGCCCTGTGACATAATATATGATCTATTTTTGAGAAGGATCCATGTGCTGCTGAGAAAAAAGTGTAACTGCTTGATGTTGGGTGGTATATTCTATATATGTCAATTAAGTCTAGGTTATTAATTGTGTTATTGAGCTCTATAGTTTCCTTATTCAACTTTTGTTTGGAAGATCTGTCCAGTGGTGAGAGAGGTGTGTTGAAGTCTCCCATGATTATTGTATGGTGGTCTATTAGACTCTTGAACTTGAGAAGTGTTTGTTTGATGAACATAGCTGCACCATTGTTTGGGGCATATATATTTATGATTGTTATGTCTTGTTGGTGTATGGTTCCCTTGAGAAGTATGTAGTGTCCATCTTCATCCCTTTTGATTAACTTTGGCTTGAAATCTATTTTATTTGATATGAATATGGACACTCCTGCCTGTTTCCAAAGTCCATATGAGTGATATGATTTTTCCCAACCTTTCACCTTCAGTCTAAGTATGTCTTTTCCTATCAAATGCGTCTCCTGAAGGCAGCATATTGTTGGGTCTTGTTTTGTGATCCATTCTACTAGCCTGTGTCTCTTAATTGGTGAGTTTAAGCCATTAACATTTAGGGTTATTATTGAGATATGGGTGTTCTTCCAGCCATATTGGTTTATTTATGTTACTAAACATGGTTTGTTTTCCTCTTTGATTATTCCCCCCTTTCACTGTACTACCTCCCGCTGTTGGTTTTCATTGACATTTTCCATTTCCTCTTCCTGTAATATTTTGCCGAGGATGTTTTGAAGAGATGGTTTTCTAGCTGCAAATTCTTTTAACTTTTGTTTATCATGAAAGGTTTTAATTTCATCTTCCATCCTGAAGCTTAATTTCACGGGATACACAATTCTTGGTTGTAACCCATTTTCTTTTAGTGTATGAAATATGTTATTCCAGGATCTTCTAGCTTTCAGAGTCTGTGTTAAAAGATCAGCTGTTATCCTGATTCGTTTACCCCTAAATGTAATCTGCTTCCTTTCTCTTGTAGCTTTTAAAATTCTCTCCTTATTCTGTATGTTGGGCATCTTCATTATAATGTGTCTAGGTGTGGATCTCTTATGATTTTGCACATTTGGCGTCCTGTAGGCTTCTAGGATTTGGGATTCTGTCTCATTCTTCAAGTCTGGGAAGTTTTCTCGTATTATTTCGTTGAATAGATTGCTCATTCCTTTGGTTTGGACCTCAATACCTTCCTGTATCCCAATGACTCTTAAGTTTGGTCTCTTTATGTTATCCCATATTTCTTGAATGTTCTGCTCATGGTTTCTTAACAGCTTTGCTGAGCTGTCTATGTTCTTCTCCAGTTGAAATACTTTGTCTTCATTGTCTGATGTTCTATCTTCTAAGTGTTCTACTCTGCTGGTAGTATTCTCAATTGAGTTTTTATGTTGGTTTATTGTTTCCTGAATTTCCAGGATTTCTGTTTGTTTGTTTTTTATAACCTCTATCTCCCTGAATAATTGATCTTTTGCTTCTTGGATTTGTTTATGTAATTCATTGTCGAAGTGGTCGAAGTGGTCTTTCATTGTCTGATTTTGCTGTCTAATGTCTTCCTTGAGACTCCAGATCATCTGAAGCATGTATATCCTGAATTCTGTATCTGACATTCCATCTGCTGCAGATATTACCTCTTCTAAAGTTGAATTGACCTGCATTGCTTGTGGTCCTTTTTTTCCTTGTCTTTTCATTCTGATCGCGTTTCTTTCTGCTTGGTGAAACTGTTGTGTTATTGATTTTTCCCCCTATATATTTATATTGCTTTTGTATAGCTGCATCGTCTCCCTTGCAGGCTTTGGCGGTGGTTCTGCCCCTCCATCAATTGAGGCAATGTGCCTACCACGCCGGGAGGCCGCTGTGCCTCTACTTTCGATGGGCCTGTTCTTTCGGTGGTCACAGGTCCGCCTACCTTGCAGGAGTGAGCAGCGGTTTTGCCCCTCCGCTGGCCACTAGGCCTGTTCTGTCTGTCGGTTGCAGGTATGTCTACCTAAAAGGCGCTGGTGGCGGCTCTGCCCCTCCCCCAACCGGGGTGATGTATCTGGCGGGCC
Source organism: Callospermophilus lateralis (assembly GCF_048772815.1). NCBI lineage: Eukaryota > Metazoa > Chordata > Mammalia > Rodentia > Sciuridae > Callospermophilus > Callospermophilus lateralis. The sequence goes on along the minus strand of NW_027514396.1, from coordinate 33,133 downwards.
ACTGGGCCTGTTTTGTCGGTGGTCACGGTTCCGCCTACATTGCACGTGCGTGGAGCAGCTGTGTCCCTCTGAGAGTTGCTGAGCCTGACCTGCCGGTTGATGGCAAGTCTGCCTACCTTGCAGGCGCAGGGGTGGCTCTGCCGCTCCGCGGGTCACTGGGCCTGATCTGCTGGTGAGTTGCAGTTCTGCCTAACTTGCAGGCGCCCGGCGGCTCTGCCCCTCCCCCAACCGGGGCGGGGCGATGTGTCTGGCCGGCCGCTGGGCCTGTTCCGTTGGTGGTCATGGTTCAGCCTACCTAGCAGGCACGTGGGGCAGCTGTGTCCCTCCGCAGTTTTTTGGGCCTGACCTGTCGGTGGGTCGCAGGTCTGCCTACCTTGTAGGCTCGGGGGGTGGCTCTGCCGCTCTGTGGATTGCTGTGCCTGTTCTGCTGGTGGGTCGCGGGTCCGCCTACCTTGCAGGCACCCGGCGCCTCTGCCCCTCCCCCAACCGGAGCTATGTGTCTGGCGGTCCACTGGGCCTCTTTTGTCGGTGGTCACGGTTCCGCCTACCCTGCACGCGCATGGAGCAGCTGGGTCTTTCTGAGAGTTGCTGGGCCTGACCTGTCGGTGGGTGGCAAGTGCGCCTACCTTGCAGGCCTGGGGGTGTCTCTGCCGCTCCGCGGGTTGCTGGGCCTGATATGCTGGTGAGATGCAGGTCTGCCTAACTTGCAGGCGCCCGGCGGCTCTGCCCCTCCCCCAACCGGGGTGGGGCAATGTGTCTGGCCGGCCTCTGAGCCTGTTCTGTTGGTGGTCAGCGTTCTGCCTACCTAGCAGGCTCGTGGGGCAGCTGTGCCCCTCCGCAGTTTCTTGGGCCTGACCTGCCGGTGGGTGGCAAGTGCGCCTATCTTGCAGGCCCGGGGGTGGCTCTGCCGCTCCACAGTTTCTGGGCCTGATCTGCTGGTGATTCGCAGGTCTGCCTACCTTGCAGGCGCCCGGCTGCTCTGCCCCTCCCCCAACTGGGGCGGGGCGATGTATCTGGCCGGCCTCTGGGCCTGTTCTGTCGGTGGTCAGGGTTCTGCCTACCTAGCAGGCTCGTGGGGCAGCTGTGCCCCTCCGCAGTTTGTTGGGCCTGACCTGCCGGTGGGTGGCAAGTGTGCCTACCTTGCAGGCCCGGGGGTGGCTCTGCCGCTCCGCGGTTGCTGGGCCTGATCTGCTGGTGATTCGCAGGTATGCCTAACTTGCAGGCGCCCGGCGGCTCTGCCCCTCCCCCAACCTGGGCGGGGCGATGTGTCTGGCCGGCCGCTGGGCCTGTTCTGTTGGTGGTCACGGTTCAGCCTACCTAGCAGGCACGTGGGGCAGCTGTGCCCCACCGCAGGTTTTTGGGCATGACCTGCAGGTAGGTCACAGGTCTGCCTACCTTGTAGGCTCGGGGGGTGGCTATGCCGCTTTGTGGATTGCTGTGCATTTTCTGCTGGTGGGTCGCGGGTCCGCCTACCTTGCAGGCGCCCGGTGGCTCTGCCCCTCCCCCAACCGGAGGGATGTGTCTGGCGGTTCACTGGGCCTGTTTTGTCGGTGTTCACAGTTCCGCCTACCTTGCACACGCGTGGAGCAGCTGTTTCATTAGTGCGTGGGCACACTCTTCTTGTTGGCCTCCCTCAGGCCCTAAGTTTGTAGAGCTTGGGGCTGAGAAACCCCAGCCAATTTGCTTACCTTCTGGTAGCCACGCCCCCGTATCTGGTGCAAGAGACCTCAGTTGTCAGCACTGGTGGGAGCGGTAGCCGTGAGTCCCACGCCGAGGTGAGTCGGTGCAAGAGACCTCAGTTGTCAGCACTGGTGGGAGCGGTAGCTGGGAGACCCGCGCCGCGCAGCTACCGCCGGCTCCTGTGCCAGTGCTGCCTCCGGGTTTTCTTGACTACCACGCCGGCAGGTCGCTGGACCTGTTACGGGCCCGGGCGGCGGCTCTGTTCGGCCCCTCTGGCCTCCACAGTATTCAGCAGGACCCGGACCGAGAAACAGTTTCCGCGGGTTCTTTATCACCGGGCCAAAACAGTTCCGGGAGCCAGAATTCGGCCTCTCCGGACTTGGTGCATGCTCCGACAGGAGCAGGCTCCAAGAAGCAGTTTCAGCGGGTTCTATAGCCCTGGGCCAGAGCAGCTCCGGGAGCCGGAACTCCGACACTCCGGGCTCGGTGCGTGTTCTGATAGGAGCAGGCTCCAAGAAGCAGTTTCCGCGGGTTATTTAGCACTAAGTCTGAGCAATTTGTCTGCGAGATGCAGACAACTGTCAGCCTGAAATTACCTGTTCTATAGCTGAAAGAGCTGCAATCAGTCGAAAACAAGGATGGTGACGTCAGCTCTCCAAGATGGTGACCGCTGGCTTCCTCCGTGGTCTGACCGGTGTGGAGAACCAACCTGGACCGTTTCCTTTCCCTGTCTCCAACCCAGAATTCAGCTCCGAGCTCAGCAAATGCCTAGCTGGCAGGAGCCCACAGAATCAGCATTGCTGTATCTCTGCGCCACCAGCCTGTCATTTCCCAGCGCGCGCCGCAGACTCCAGCCATGGGGTGATCTGCCGAACAAGCAGCGCTCCATACAGACGGACAGATCGCTCGCATTTGAGCCCCTGAAGCTGATCCTCGTGCGATGAAAATAATTCCACTAGGTTTTGGAGCACCCCAATTTTGCTGGAAATTCCTAACAAGATAGCTTTTAGCCGTTCTAACTCGTCATTTTCCCTCACAGTGACGCAGTACACGGAGTTACTGCACTCCCTTTGCGGCCATCTTGCCTCTCAAGAAATCATATATTGATATAGAATCATTCATAACAACTAGTTATACATCTAATTGTAATCCTAGGCTTATGGTTTATCATGAAGAGTGTGTGAGTTTTGCTTCAAAAGTGATTATGGAAATCAAAAATAATGTGTTTTGAAAGAAGTCTCATGAAAAGACCAGTTTGAAACATGGCGGAACACGTGTTTTCTGAAGCAGAAAGTGATTGAAAGTGAAATATATGCCTATAAATTTGTGAACTTGTGGATGAAATATATATCCTATAATGTGCATAAACTGAAGAAATAGTAATGTACCAGTGTTGAAATAAAAATGACCTTCAAAATACTTATCATGTCCCATAGGAATCTACTTGCATTGATGTGAAACTGGATCAGTTACTGTAGAAATATTAGGATTCATATGCACCATTCACTGAAGTTAGTTTTCAATACTAGGAAAAAAATACGTATATCAGGTGAATGAATATTTCTGAGAATAATCTTGTGAAAAGTTTTTTATAAATCAACATACATATTCATGAATGAATTTAGGGAGTGTATAATAAGACACATATATTAAATATTTTGAAATATCTGGAGAGAATATATATATATATATATATATATATATATATATATATAAATATATATATATATATAAATATATATATATATATATATATATATATATATATATATATATAACCACACACAGATTTTAAAAATTAGCAATATATATGCCAATCAAATTACACCGTGAAATACATATCATCCACAGATCCAAAAATATTCATTTTACTGGATATGGATTTATGTATAACTTTTTTCAACTAGGAAGCTCACCCATAGTTTGAATTTTCAGTTCAAACAGCGTTTAGGAGGAGTGATCTCTTCTCACACTTTGTATCTGCCAAGTTATGTAACTCACAAGAATGTACGTGTGATACCAGGTAGGATTCTAAATGTGCATATAAAAATACATGTGCTGAATAGAATACAGAGAAAGGGAGACAGGAATTCACATATTTGTTAACTGTAAAAGCACATGGAAAACAATTTCAACAAAAAATTTACTAGATTTATAACTCCTACCCTATATAATGCAAAAGGCAAGTCCAAGTATACAACGTGCCTCCTCTGAACTGCTTGTATTTCTATTCTGTTTCGGTTATTTTTCTCCATCTTATTAGGATTAGTATTCAGAATCTAGTAGGGTATGTGTTAGTGTCAGGGATTCAGTATATCAAATGTAAAATAGAAAAATGAAACCAATGTGTATGCAAATATGTGCTAAACAAAATCTTCCCACTCTCATCCAGAACAATTCCTTGACATTTCCTTCCCCCAAAGTAAGACACAATTAGAGGAGTAGAGTAATAAAATCTGTGAATAATATGCTCAGGAGTTTACAACCTTGGAAGTGGTAGAGGAGTTTTCCTAGTATGGGACAGGATAAAAACTCCATATATATGGAGCTCTGCTGGCCTAAATACTTCTTGAGAAACTGCCTCTGAGTTTGGGCACTTGAAATATATGTTTTTGTCAGGAGCTTTAGCTTCTTTCTAGTGAGACCATCAAAGCTGTGTCTGCATCTATGTGACCTGGAGGACATGATTTCTTATTTTCCAATGAACATGAGGCAGCAGTGCTGAATTCTCTCTTTGTAAGTAAACTGTGGCCACTGGGGGCTAAGGGTATTCCCATGTGGACTGGGAAGCGATTTGGTCATCCTCCACTTTTCGTGGTGTTTCTTGCTGCTGCACTGGGACTTTGGCATTTGCTTCATGAAATAAAAGAAGTTCAACTGGGACACAGTTCTGGAGGCAATTCTTTCATGTGTGGTTGGTCAGGGTCTGCAGGAGAATGCACCAACCAGGATTCTATCCCACATAGCTTGGCCACATGTCTATAGCAACCTGATTCTGAACATTGCCCGGAAACATCTTCATATAACAAGAAGCCTTTACATGGAAGGGTCTGCTGGCTGCACCATGTCAGTCACAAGCCATTTGGAAGCCAATGGCAGATCCACATGGCCCCACCACAAATTTTTTATCACACATCTGCCTACCACTGCTCTAGGCCCACTACTCAGCAGGTTCCAACATACTGGCATCTCTGTTCTACACCATTTTCATGAAACCCACTCAATCAAGGCACTCTCTTGCATATTTACGATCAGCAACAGGACATCCAAAGTTTCTCCAGTGCCACCTGGTCATGGGAATTTCAAAAATTTCATGGTATTTATCTAGGCATTTTTCAAGGATGACGTTGCAGGCACTGTGGGTTTCAATTCATTCAGGAACCATTAAATGGTGAGGAAGCTCATTTCAATGAATGCTCTGTAGAACTCTCACAGGCAAGGCTTCCCAAAGAGTGGCCAAAATGTCACATGAAGCCAGGCCCATTGAGGTCTACAATGTGACGTCCATGGGTGTTGTGACTCTCAACTATGGCTGCCAAGTCTTTCAGAATTAAATCATGTGATATCCTGGCTGAGATACCCAGGGCTCTGTGGAAAGCCAACCTGGGCCTAGATCTCAGTTTCCAAGGGTGATTCTCATGGGTGGACTCCTAAAATCCCAACAAAATTCATGGCAATACTTCTCTGAATTCAGTCTCTAAGGGGAATCACACCAGAGTTCAAGCCCAGGTGGTCCAGGTCATGTCTTCATACTGGACACAAATGACCAAATTTAAAACCAAAACCCTCCCATATGGCCCTCATCTTCTTCCATATAGACACTAATCACAACCTCTGGCGGAAGGTTTCCATGAGTGGCGGAGTCCAAGAGAGTGTCCAAAATAACTCCCTTGCCCCTCATTGGCGTAAATTCAGGGTGGTCTGGACACCCTTCATGTGAAACAGGAGTGATCAAATATGCTAGACGTTAATACTTCTATGCTTCTCCAATTTGTGGAAAACTGAGTGTCAGGTATATATTTTTATGTGATTTGCAGTCATGAGAAATCACAAGCACCTCTGCAGGTCTTTGAAGAACCCATTTGACCCAAAGGATCCCTATTCTCACTTGATGGAGTTCAAGAACTTTAAAGAGGAAGGCGACAGACTTCATCCACAAGGACTGCTTTTTGGCCGTTTTGGTTTTGGATGCACACATGGGATCTCTCTTTACATCCACCAGGTGCTGAGAATCTAAGCCACAACCTCACACAGGGCCAAGAGGCTGATTCAGACACATCCCTTTCCAAAGCAATTAAGCAAAGAGCCACAGGTGATGCCCATTCATTTCCATTTGAAAACTGTTTCTTTAGGCTTCACAAAGGGGTGGCCTGAGGCAAAGACCTTCCTGACATTCAGGGGAACAGAACAATAGGTTAGCAAATGGCCCAAAGCAGTGTTTCTCCACCGAGACTTTCCTGGTCACACTGATATCTGAATTTTCTGAGATGCTCACCATTCCCTTCAGCTATCCAGTACATGGCCATGTCACAGAGCTTAGAGGCGGTACTTATCTTGGTCACAAAATCATGAGCCTATTCTGGAGAGTGGCCAGAATTCAGGAAAAAAACAGGAACTTAGGAAGATAGCAGGTGTTACCCATCCATAAGGCAAGCCGCATTCCTTTCATACATTGGGCAGAAAGAATTCTGGTAAGCTTTCTACTAGCCTGGACACATCCTTTGATGCATTCTCTTTTCTAATGTCTACAACCATGGAAACAGTGGGACTTAAAAACACTCGCCTTGTCAAATCACTTGTTAGAAATCGTCCACTCCAATCCAAACAAACTGCCTTTCCTACCTATTCTCAAAACATGAGACAAAATCACAAACACACACTCACACCCACAAAGTCACCTCCTTTCCCAAAGTAGGTCTCTGACTATCGGGTGTGACCTCTGACTGGTGGGCCGTACTATGTTCCCATCAAATGGCCTGTTCTGTCTCAGATCTGGTTTCCTTGGCCAACTCTGTGAAGTTGTCAGGAGACAGCGGTGAGCCACTTCCTGCTTACTCAGGAAAGGCCACTCTTCAGAGCTTTCCTGGCATTTGGCCATCCTCACATCAGTAGATACCAAGAAAGACTGACTCTGTCCTTGGTAAATCAAAAGAAGGGAGACCACTGGGACTGGGCCTGGGACTAGATTTGTGTGCCTGGATGCCTGGATCCCAAGTTCAGAGAGTTCCATCACCAAGAATGTGAGGTGAGGTCACTTCCTTCAGGAACTGAATGAGGTCAATGCCTTGGCAAGCACATTGTCCTAACATTTGCTTCCAAAGGTCCCATGAAATGGAGGCTGTCCCTAATTTTTTTGACACTTTCACAAGTTAGAATGGTATATCAAATATTGGTAACCAGGAACAGCTCTCCACAGAGGCCTCGTTTTGTCCTTCTTCTCTACATAAAGAAGAGAGAGGCTGATTCAGACACATCCCTTCATGCTGACCAGGTTGTTTGCAATGAAAGATGACTTTTGCTCTCTCAGTTCCTTCATAGGTGCCTACAACTTCTCTAGGGATCATTTGCGCATAGACCTTTGAGTTTCTCAGCAGTTGGAAGATCCCCTACATTCCTGTATTTTAAGACCAACTCTGTCCTTACTCTTCTCTAAAGTTAGATTGAAGGAACAGTGTATGGTTAGGGTTAATAACAGGTTTGATTTGGAATAGAAATCATTCTGCTGGATGAATAATGGTATTGGGAATCTGCGATATTTTCAAGAATATATAGGTAAAATATAGGAATCTGAAAACAGAAATCTAGGTAAGATTTGAAGCCCAGAAGGGCATTGGGCCCTTGATTGCGGTATTAAGCATAGGACCTTGTAACTTGGATGATTGATTTTCAAAGAGAACTTCCAGTCAAAATGGATAGTCAGGAGTATTAGGAAGATAGTCGGTATGTTTATAAAGGAGAGTGAGTATAGGATTTGGACCAAAAGTTCTTTAGCTATAGGGTTTCGGGTATTGAGTGAATGTAAATGTCAGCACATGTGAAGAATTAATCACAATGATGAACTGGGGAAAATATGTAGGAATGCAGATATCAATAGAGACTTTAGGAAATCTGGCAAAGTATAGTCGGTAGTGAAATGTTAATAAAATAGATTCTTGTCACTTCCTGTTTTTCTGTATGCTTAATAAAACACTGTTGAAATCTTGAGAAGTGTTTTCTAAACTTTTTCCCAGAATGTGCTGTCCCCAACAGCCAAACTTCAGAATGTACTCCCTCACCCAGTTGCACGCAAACTGCTCACCCGCCCAGGCCCATCAATAAACTTTCCTCCCTGCCCTCTTCAAGGAAAGTATATAAGCTCTGCTTAAGCTGTTCTCAGGGTTCTCTGCTCTATTCAAATGAGCTCTGAGCCCCAGCATGCTGGACCCCCAATAAACCCTTTGTTTTTGCATGAGAGAGTCTCTTAGTGGTCTCTTCCCCAATGCTCTTCCGATCTTTATATATGGAGGTTCCACCGAAATCCAGCAGCGGTGAACGAGAGACCCCAATGGGCTACTCTCAGGGTAAGTAAGGCGCCTCTTTCTGGTTTCAGGTTTCAGGTTAGGGCTTGGCAAAATGGCTGTCGATGAAGTGTGTGAGCTCTCTTTTATGGTGGCTGGCAGACGTGTCACAGAGCCACAAGCCAAGTCCCTGGGGGAGGCCACAGAGGACTCGGGAATCGAGGAATAATACTCCCCTTGACTCAGTGATACTTTGTTTCAGATTCGGTATTGCCAGCCCATCGGGTTTTGCCGCCTGCTCAGTCTTGGTCTCAGTGTTGGACGTCCATTGCCTGTCTTTATTGTTTTCTCTTGTCTGTGTCCTGTGTCGTTGCTTTTACTGTTTGTGTATCTTTCATTATGGGACAGATCACTTCAATGCCTCTGTCCCTGACCCTTGATCTATGGACCAAAGTCCGCTTAAGGGCTCAGAATGTTTCTTTTTCAGTAAAACGCTGGACCTGGCAGACTCTGTGTGCCTCAGAATGGCCCACCTTTGGATTCGGATGGCCCCTAGAAGGATCTTTCTACTTAACACTAATTTAAAAAGACAGAGATATTGTCTTACAGCCAGGGCCACATAGCCATACTGATAAACAGGAATATACCTTAACTTGGCAGGACCTCTGCAAATCTCCTCTTCCGTGGGTGAAGCCTTTCCTTGCTGTGTCCCCGTTCCTACTTCTTCCCCCACGATCTCTCAACCCCTCTGCTCCTCCTCCTCCTCCACCCTCTGTTCTCCCTGAGTCACAAGATTTGACTCTACTGGACTCTCCTCCCCTTCCTTATCTTCTACCCTTGTCCCACAACCCCCAACACCCTCTAAGTGATTCTCCAGCTGCTGACTCAGCCTCTCTGCAATTAGAGGACGCTAAGCCAGCCCAGGGCCCTCCAGATAACTCCCCTGCGTCACACACAGCCCCTCCTCCCCTGGAGGAAGCTGGACTTGCTAAAGGAACTCGCTGGTGGCAAATGATTGAAAACCCTGGAACTCCCGTGTTGCTTCCCTCCATCCCTAAGGGCCAATGATTGACGATGGCCATGGGGAAAAAAATGGAAGCCTACCAGTATTGGCCTTCTCCTCTTCAGACCTATATAAATGGAAAAATAAAAATCCCCCTTTTACCGAGGACCCAACCTGGCTCTCAGGTCTGGTGAAGTCATTGATGTTTTCACACCAACCTACTTGGGATGACTGCCAACAACTCCTAGGCACTCTCTTCATGACAGAGGAACAAAAGAGAATCCTCCTGGAGGCTAGAAAAAAGTATCCTCGGACCAAATGCGTGACCGACACAACTTCCCAACATATTCAAAGCCGGCTTTCTCTTGAAACGACCCAACTGGGACCCCAACACCTTTGAAGGTAGGGAGCATCTGTCCACTTATCGCCGGGCTCTAATAGTGGGTATCTTAGTGGCCGCTAGGTGACCAACTAATTTGGCCAAGGTAAGAGAGATTATTTAAGGGCCTGATGAATCTCCCTGTATGTTCCTAGAGATAATTATGTAGGCATATAAGAGACATACTCCTTTCGATCCTCAGGCAGAGGATCAAAAGGCATCTGTCACAAAGGCCTTTATTGGGAAAGCTGCCCTGGATATTAAAAGAAAGTTACAATGCTTAGATGGATTACAAGATATGACTTTGAGGGATTTAGTCAGAGAACCCGAGAAGGTATACTTTAAGAGAGAGACTGAGGAAGAGAAGGGAGCTGAGTGAGGATAAAAGAAACAAAAGACAGACTAAGGCATTGACTAAGGTCCTGGTCACAACAACAAATAGGCCAGAAACTAAGAAACAGAGAGACAGGAAGGGATACCTGGGCACACACTAGAGGCCACCCCTGGCCTCAGATCAATGTGCCTACTCTAAAGAAAAAGGACACTGGGCCAAAGAGTGCCCTAGAAAGAGACAGCCATGCCAGCCAGATATTCTGACTCTGGAGGAATACTAAGAAAGTAAGGGCTCAGATCCTCTCCCTGACCTCAAGGTAACTTTTGAAATGGAGGGGAACACAATAAACTTTGAAGTAGATTCAGGGGCAATATACTCAGCCCATAAGGCCCATTGGGCCCTCTACCGAATAAAAGGTCTCTAATTCAAGGGTCTAACAGAAGTAAATATCGGGCTTTGACAACTAAGAGGACCATGGACCAGGGAAAAGGAAAAATCCATCACTCCTTCCTAGTAATCCCAGAATGCCTGGCCCCATTGATGGGCAGAGTTCTGCTCACCAAGCTCTGGGCCAAAATACTTTTAACCCTGAAGGCCCCCAAGTGGAATTTTTTAATCCTTCAGTAACTACTCCTATAATCATGGCTCTAACTATGTCAGTAGCAAATGTTCATCAACTCACTCACCGTTGTTCAAAGAAACTGCATTCATTCGTGAAGGATCAAGAACACAGTTTTCCACTAACCTACTCACAGCAAAAGGAAATAACTGAATGGGTAACAAAAGCCTGTCAGGTCCATTAATTGGTTAAAGCTTACACTTCCAAGCTTCCTGCAGGAAAGCACCTATGAGGAACCAGACGAGGACAATTCTGGGAAGTGGACTTTACTGAAATTAAGCCAGTAAGGTATGGACTTAAATAACTCCTAGTCTTTGAACATACATTTTCAGGATGTATTGAAGCCTTCCCCACACACAAAAAAAAAAGAAATAAAAAAGAAGAAAAAAGAAACATCGCAAATGGTTGTAAAGAAGATCCTGGATGATATTTATTCTCCCCTTGACGACCAGTAGTCTTAACCCTCATCAGCCCCTTAAGCTGCGATGGCTGATCACAAATCCTACTGGACACGAAGTATGGCCTATCTCGAATACAGCCCCCTTACGAACCTGGTGGCCATCTCTCCACCCAGTCATTTGTCAGCTGGCTATAGGTCTTTCCTATTGGGATATCCCTGATTAACAGGATCCCACTAAAATTCCATTAAATCCCTTCCGTACCATAGATAATGGAAACAAACATTATAGATGTAGGGACACGTGAGCCAGATGCAGGTTGGCTAGCCTAGATTACTATGTTTGCCCGGCAGACTATCAAAGCCACAAACAGTCACGGCTGTGGGGGGGGATAGCAGACTTCTATTGTAAGTCATGGGGATGTGAGCATACAGGGACTGTCAGATGGAACCCAAACTCCTCATAAAATTCTGTACACAGCATTGGCCATATTACGAATTAGATAACCAAAACCGATGGCCCCCAGAGGGGTCTCTAGATCCTCAAATTCTGTGTGACCTTTTTAACTTCTGCAAGTGCTCAAAAGGGTGAAAGGAGATTCCACTATGTGGAGGCCTTCTCTCTCCTTTGCTCACATCCTGAACTATGCTTCTCCAATAGATGCTCACCCTCAGCCTTGTGCTCTAGACTCTCTGCTGTCACTCCCACCTCAGCAACTTGATTTCTCCCCTCCAATATCTAGATCAAAAACCCAAATCTCGACTGGTTCTCAGACCATTGCTCCCTTGCTGAGGTTGCAGGTACTGAGGTACCACTCCATTCACTCACTCCTCTCCTCTCCTGTCAGTGCCCGCACCGGGTCCCACCCAGTCCTCTTACCACCTAATGCAAAGCTCAAACCCGCTGAGAAGAATCCTCAGACCCTAATACAAGATGTAATGAAAATGGCCTTTAATGTTGCTTTGTCATCACTAAAAACAGGTTACTAAGAATTTAAAGTCCCTCACAGGCTTTTTGGAATCTCACTCCCGTCTCCCCCTCTGTTCTATCTGTTCTACTGCTCAAGTTTTTGTTGCTATTAAGATCCCAAAGCCCTCTCCCAATATTCTTTTACATCTCTCCTTCCTCATTCTCAGATCCACAGAGCTGCTCTTATTTCTGCCTTCCAAATTGTCCCCCTCTGTACCAGGCCCACAGAAAAGTCTTAACTGACCTTCTCCAGAAGTCTTCACCATGGCTGATTTAGGACTTTCAGCAAAAGAGTCCCTATAAAAGAGTTCACTGTAGATAAACTTCCTATTTTTGTGTTGCCCTGGTCTCCTTGGCAACTGGCTAAAAAATTAAGCACTCCTGATCTAGACACACCCTTACTAGTTTTTCACAAAATATTTGAAAAAAAGTCCTCCGGCCTTGAGCTGGGGCTTCACAGAGATGGCTACATTTCTAAGATAAAGAAGTTACAAACTGGGCTGTATGGAAACAGCTGGAAGGGGGAAAAAAAGAAAGGGAAGACACCCACACCCAGGTGTCCTTGAAAAGTTAACTTGCCCAAACTGAGGAAAAAACAGAAACAAAAACTGCTTTTTGTGAACTTCTGCAGACTGTGAACTTCTGAGCCCCTTCCCTTACGTGTTGGGTACAAAATTCTGAAACTACGTAACTTGGGTTTCAGGGGATTAATTGATTACAACAGAAGCAATGCCCTCTGAATCTGGTTGAAACCAAAAAAGACTGTTTCCGTGTCTTTGGTGCTATCTTAGGTGCCTTGCCTTGTCCGTCCCTACAACAGTATAATTCTATATATTTAAACATTGTTTATGTTTTCATGAAATGGTCAACAGATGTGATTAATTGTGAAATGGGGCAGATGTTTCCCAGAGTGCTCTATCATGACGCAGGTTCATCTGAAGATCAAAAAGGGGGACATACAACCCGGTTCCGCTGGGAACATATGTCCCTCACCTTAGCCATTCTATTACGAATAGGAGTTGCTGCAGGGTTGGGCACAAGAACCACTGCTCTGGTCCATGGGACACAACAAGTGACCCAATTAGAAGAAGCAATAGATCAAAACTTAAAGATTTTAGAAACCTCCATCACAGCTTTGCAGGAATCTTTAACCTCTCTCTCTGAAGTTGTTTTACAGAAAAGGCGAGGGTTGGACCTCCTTTTCATGACAGAAGGGGGCCTTTGTGCTTCATTGAGGGAAGAATGTTGTTTTTATGTCGACAATACTGGAGTTGTAAAAAAATCTATGAGTAAATTAAAAAGATGCCTTGAAGAGCAACAACGAGATAGAGAGGCACAAAAATGGTAGTTTGAGTCTTTTTTTACACAGTCCCCCTGGTTAATTACGTTTTTATCAACCCTGGCTGGTCCAATAATAATCCTCATAGTATTACTAACTATAAAACCCTGTTTCCGCAATCATGTAATTTCTTTTCTCCAAGCTCAAATTGGACAAATTAAAATTATGGTAATACCCCACTAGCAGACATAGAATGTGACACCCCACAATGATCACTTTTATGATTAAAAGTAGGCAGAAAAAGAAGTGGGGAATGAAAGGTTAATAAAATATGTACTTGTCACTTCCTGTTTTTCTGTACGCTTAACAAAACACTGTTGAAATCTTGAGAACTCTTTGCTAATCTTGTTGCCAGAATGTGCTGTCCCCAATTGCCAAACTGCAGAATCTACTCCCTCACCCGGTTGAATAGAAACCTGAACTGTACTTGGATCATTGAATGTAGAAGAGAACATCCATTCAAAAAGTTATAGTCAGTTGGATTAGAAAGATAGTCGGTAAGTTTAGGAAGAAAAGTGAGTATAGGATTTGGAACAAAAGTTCTTTAGCAATAGGGTTTTGGTTAGAGAGTCAATGTAAATGTCAACACAAGTGAAGAGTCAGTCACAATGATGCACAGGGCAAAATATGTAGGAAAGCAGATATCAATAGAGACATTAGGAAATCAGGAAAAGAATAAAGTGAGTGATGGGATTAGATATTTTCAACAGGGTTGAGGATGAATATGTGAGCTTAGGATAAAACAAATATGAAGTCAACAATAGGATTGACATTTGATAGCATTAGCGTAGCCCAAGACAGTGTCCAAAATAAGCTCTGTTGCCCCTCATTTGCCTAAATTCCCAGTGGCCTGTATACCCTTCCTGTGTACCAGGAGTGATCAAATAGGCCTGCCCTTAATACTGCTCTGCTTCTCCAATTTGAGTCCTACTGAGTGTCGGGTACAGATTCTTTATGTGAATTGGAAAGATGAGAAAACTCAAGCACCTATTGGATAGCCTCTGAATAGATTTGAAGAACTCATTTGACCCAAAAGATCCCTATTCTCACTTGATGGAATTCAGGAACCTTACAGAGGAAGGCAAAATACTTCATCAACAATGACTGCTCTTTTTGCCATTTTGGATTTTATGCACCCATGGGATCTTTCTTTAGATCCATCAGGTGCTGAGAATCTAAGTCAAAGAATCACACTGGGCCAAGAGGCTGATTCACACACATCTCTTTCCAAATCAATTAAGGAAAGAGCCAAAGGTAAAGCATATTCATTTCCATTTGAAAAATCTTTCCTTCAGGATTCACAAAGGGTTGGCCTGAGACAAAGACCTTCCTGACTCTCAGGGCAACAGAACAATAGGTAAGCAAATGGCCCAAAGCAGGGATTCTCCACTGAGACTTTACTGGTCACACTGATATCTGAGTTTTCTGAGATGCTCGACATTCCATTCATCTATCCAGTACATGGCCATGTCACAGAGCTTGGAGGTAGTACATATCTTGGACACAAAACCATGAGCCTATTCTGGAGATTGGCCATAATTCAGGAAGAAAACAGCAACTTAGGAAGGTAGCAGGTATCGCCCATCAATAAGGCAAGCCACAGTCAATTCATAAATTGTGCTGGATGAATGCTGGGAAGCTTTCTATGAGACAGGACACATCCATTGATGCATTCTCTTTTCTAATGTCTACAAGCACGGACACAGTGGGATACACAGACATAGAAACACTTGCATTGTCAAACGACTTACTAGAAACAGTTCACTCCAAACCAAACAAACTGCCTTTTCTACCTATTCTCAGAACATGAGACAAAACCACAAACCCACACCCGCAATGGCACCTCCTTCCCCCAAATAGGTCTGTGACTCTCCGGAGTGTGCTCTGACTGATGGGTCATACTATGATGCTCCGAAATGGCCTGACCTGTCTCAGATCTGATCTTCTTGGCCAACAATGTGAAGTTGTTAGAAGCCAGGAGTGAGCCACTATCTGCTTTCTCAGGAAGAGCCCCTCTTCCGAGCTTTCCTGGCATTTGGCCATCCTCACATCAGTAGGTATCAAGAAATACTGACTCTGTCCTTTGTAAATCCAAAAAAGTGAGACCACTGGGACTAGGACTGGGACTGGCTCTGGGTGCCTGGCTTTCTGTATACAAAGTTCAGAGAGTTCCATCACCAAGGAAGTGAGATGAGATCACTTCCTTCAGGAACTGAATGAGATCACTGCCTTGGCAACCACTTTGTCATAACAATTGCTCCCAACGGTCCCATGAGATGAGGGCTGCCCCTACTTCCTGTGACACTTTCACAAGTTAAAATGGTATATCACCCGTAGGCAAAAGGGAACAGCTCTCCACACAGGCCGGGTTTGGTACATCTTCTCTACATTAAGAAGAGATAGGCTCATTCTGACGCAACCCTTAATCCTGACCAGGTTGTTTGCCATGGAAGATGATTTTTGCTCTCTCAGGTCTTACATAGCTGCCTACATCTTCTCCAGAGATCATTTCTGCATGGAGCTTTGAGGTTCTCAACAGATGGAAGATCCACTGCATTCCTGTATTGTAAGACCAACACTGTCCCTGCTCTTCAGTAAACATAGATGTGAATTGGAGTCATGATAAAACCCACGAACCTATGGGATAGCCTTTGCAGGGCTTTAAAGAATTCACTTGACCCAAATGATCCCTATTCTCACTTAATGGAGGTCAGGAACCTTACAGACGAAGGCGAGAGACTCTATCCACCATGACAGTTCTTTTGTCCATTTTGGTTTTGGATGCACACATGGGATTTTTCTTTAGACCCATCATGTGCTGTGAATCTAAGCCACAGCCTCACATAGGGCCAAGAGGCTGATTCAGACACATCCATTTCCAAAGCAATTAACCGAAGAGGCACAGGTAATGACCATTCAATTCCATTTGAAATCTATTTTCTTCAGGCTTCACAAAGTGTGGCCTAAGGCAAAGACCTTCCTGACATTCAGGGCAACAGAATAGGTAAGCAAAAGGCCCAAAGCAGGGTTTCTCCACTGAGACTTTCTTGGGCATACTGATATCTGAGTTTTCTGAGATACTCACCATTCCCATCAGCTATCCAGTACATGGCCATGTCACAGAGATGGAGGTGGTACATATCTTGGACACAAAATCATGAGCGTATTCTGGAGAGTGTCCAGAATTCAGGAAGAAAACAGGAATTTAGAAAGATGGCAGGAATTGCCCATCCATACGGCAAGCTGCAGTCCATTCATAAATTGCACAGGATGAATGCTTTGAAGCTTTCTCGTAGACAGGGCACATCCATTGATGCATTCTCTTTTCTACTGTCTACACTCACGGACACAGTATGATATATAGACACAGAAACACTCACGTTGTCAAAGGACTTACTAGAAACAGTTCACTCCAAAACAAACAAACCAGCTTTCCTAACTATTCTCAGAACATGAGACAAAACCACAAACTCACACTCACACCCAAAATGGTACCTCTTTCCCCAAAGTAGGTCTGTGTCTATCCGGAGTGTCCTCTGACTTGTGGGCCATACTATGTTCCCCAAAAATGGCGTGTCCTGTCTTCAATCTGGTCTCTTTAGCCAACTCTGTGAAGTTGTCAGGAGCCCGTGGTGAGAAACTACCTGCTTTCTCTGGAAAGGCCAGTCTTCATAGTTTCCAGGCATTTGACTGTCCTCACATCAGTAGGTACCAAGAAAGAGTGACTCTGTCTTGTTAAATCCAAACAAGTGAGCCCACTGGGACATGGAGTAGGTTTGACTCTGTGTGCCTGGTTTCCTGGATCCCAAGATCACAGACTTTCATCACCAATAATGTAAGGTGAGGTCACTTCCTTCAAGAACTGAATGAAGTCACTGCCTTGGAAACCACTTTGTTTTAACAGTTGCTTCCGAGGTTCTCAAAAGATGGAGTCTGCCTCTACTTGCTGTGACTCATTCATAAGTTAGAATGGTATATCAACCATAGGCACCGGGGAACAGCTCTCCACACAGCCATGGTTTGGTCCATCTTCTCTACATTAGGAAGAGAGAGGCTAATTCAGACACATCCCTTCAACCTGACCAGGTTGTTTGCCATGGAAGATGACTTTTGCTCTCTCAAATCCTTCATACCTGCCTACACCTTCTCCAGGGATTATTTCTGCAGGGACTTTTGAGGTTCTCAGCTGGGGAATGATACCCTACCTTCCTGGATTTTAAGACCAACTCTGTCCCTGCTCTTCTGTAAAGTGAGATTGAGGGAACAGTGTATGGTTAGTGTTAATAGCATGTTCGATTTGGGTTAGGAGTCATTCTGCTGGATGAATTATGGTATTGGGAACCTGTGATATTTATAACAATATAAA
The DNA here is from genome assembly GCF_048772815.1 of Callospermophilus lateralis. Taxonomy (NCBI): domain Eukaryota; kingdom Metazoa; phylum Chordata; class Mammalia; order Rodentia; family Sciuridae; genus Callospermophilus; species Callospermophilus lateralis. The sequence continues at coordinate 15,549 of NW_027514396.1, read as the reverse complement.
TGTGAAATATATGAATGAGAACAGAGATCTAGGAAAGATTTGAAGCCCAGAAAGGCATTGGGCCCTTGATTGGTATACTTAGATTGAATCATGTTCTGCACCGAGGTCTCAGATAAATCGATATACAATGGCATAGGACCCTATACCTCGGATGATTGAAAGTAGAAGAGAACATATAGTCAAAAGGGATAGTCTGTAGGATTAGGAAGATAGTAAGTAGGTTTAGGAAGAAGAGTGAGTCTCGGAGTTGGACCAAAAGTTCTTTAGCAATTGGTTTTCAGTTAGAGGGTGAATGTAAATGTCAGCACATGTGAAGAGACAGTCACAATGTTGAACTGGGAAAAATATGTAGGAAAGCAGATATCAATAGGGGCATTAGGAAATTAGGAAACATATAAAGTGAGTGATAGGATTAGATATTTTCAAAAGGCTTGAGGTTAAATATATAATCTTAGGAAGAAACAAATATGTAGTAACCAATAGGATTGACATTTGAGAGCAGTAGGCACCCTGGACATAGATGCTTTTAGTAATCCATGGTCACTTCCCATTTAGGCTTTGGTACAATCATATGTGTGACCTTTGCATTTTGTGTACAGAATACTACTGTGGTAAAATGTATATGTAGATCAGGTGACATGAGTATTTCTTGCACTATAAAGGAGAGTAATATTCTGGAAACTTATAAATTAGTACTGGGGATAAAAATAGGTGTACCTTGTGTTGATGATTATTGAGATGATGCAGGAATAGACCATATTGTGAATAAAGTATGTAACTGGATCCAACATTAAATAATGGATTGAGTTTGCATCTGAAAATATATTGGAAATCTTATATTGATATATATACCATCATTCCAACGAGTTATATATGCAATGGTATTATTAGGGTTATGGTTTATCGTGAAGAGTGAGTTTTGCTTCAAAAATGATTATGGAATCGAAAATAATGTGTTTAGAAAGAAGTCTAGTGAAAAGACCAGTAAAGAAACATGGAGGAATACATGTGTTCTGAAGTAGTAAGTAATTGAAAGTGAACCAAATGCCAAAAAAATTTGTGAAGTTGTGGATGAAAAAATACATCCTATGATGTCCATAAACTGAAGAAATAGTAATGTACCAGTGTTGAGTAAAAATGAACTTCAAATTACACATCATGTCCCATAGCAATCTACTTGCATTCATGTTAAACTGGGTCAGTTACTGTAGAAATATTAGGATTTTTAAGCACCATCCACTGAACTTAGTTTTCAGTAGTAGGAAACCAAAATATATTTCAGGTGTATGAATATTACTGAGAATAATCTTGTGAAAATTTGAATTTAAATGAACATAAATGAATATGAATGAATTTAGGGAGTGTATAATAAGACACATATTTTTCATATTTTTTTAAAATCTGGAGAATATACACACACACACACACACGCACACACACACACACACACGCACACACACACACATTAATATTTAGCAATATATATGCCAATCGATATTCATCATGAAATATAATTCATTCACAAATCCAAAAATATTCATTTTACTGAACATGGATTTATGTATAGTGTTTTTCACTAGGAAGCTCACCCATAGGTGGAATTTTCAGTTCCATCATTATTTAGGGAAAGTTATCTCTTCTCACAATTTTTATATTCCAAAGCCAGTGTTCTTTCAAGAATGTACGTGTGATACCAGGTAGGATATTGTATATGCATAAAAAAATTACATGTGCTGAATAGGATACAGAGAAAGGGAGACAGGAATTTACATATGTGATAACTTTAAAAAATCATGGAGAAATATTAAAATGAAAAGTTTACTAAATTTAAAACACATACTCTTGATAAAGTGGAAGACAAATACAAATATACACCATGCTTCCTATGAAAGGACTGTACTTCTATTCAGTTAGGTTTTTTTTTCTCCATGATATTAGGATTAGTAGTCAGAGTCTAGTAGGGTATGGGTTAGTGTCAGGGATTCAGTATTTCAAATGGAAAATAGGAAAATGAATCTAATGTGTATGCAAACATGTGATACACAAAAATCATCCCTCTCTTATCCAGAACAATGCCTTGACATAACCATCGCTAAAAGTAAGACACAATTAGAGGAGAGGAGTTAGAAATCCTGTGAATACATATGTGGAAAAAAAATGCTCAGGAGTTCACAACACTGGAGGTGGTAAAAGAATTTACAAAAGTATGGGAGAGGGTAAACACTCCAGAAACATGGAGCTGTGCTGACCTAAAGACTTATTGAGAAACTTCCTCTGAGGTTAGGCACAAGAGATATATGTATGGCAATATGTAAATCAACGGTTCTGCAACTGATGTGATTCTGCAATCTGTATATGGAATAAAAATGGGAGCTCATATCCCACTTGAATCAAAGTGTGAAATATGATATATCAAGAAGTATGTAATGTTTTGAACAACCTACAATGAAAATTAATTAAAAAAAGAAAAAGAAATATATGTAATTGTCAGGAGATTTAGCTTCGTTTATAGTGACACCAAAAATCTGGGTCTGCATCTATGTAACCTGGAGGACATGGTTGTTTATTTTGTAATGAACATGAGGCATCAGGTCTGAATTCTCCCTTTGTAGGTAAACTGTTGCCACTGGGAGCTAAGTGTCTTCCCGTGTGGTCTGTGAAGCCATTTGGTCATCCTCCACTTTTCAGGGTGTTTCTTACTGCTGCACTGGGAATTTGGTATTTGCTTCACGAAATACAATATGTTCAACTGGGACACAATGCTGGAGGGAGTTCTGTCATGTGTGGTTGGTCAGGGTCGGCAAGAGAATGTACGAACCAGGCTTCTATCCCACATAGCTTTCCCCTTGACTATAGCAACCTGATTCTGAACATTGCCCTGAAACCTCTACATATAACAAGATGCCTTTACATATAAAGGTCTGCTGCCTGCACCATGTCAGTCGCAAGTTTTGGAAGCCAATGGAAGATCCAGGTGGTCCTACCAAAAATATTTATTTACACACCTACAGTCCACTGCTCTACACCCACTACCCAGCAGGCTCCAACTTACTGGCATTTCTGTTCTACACCATTTTCACGAAACTCAGTCAATCAAGGCACTGTTTGTTATACTCATGATCAGCAGCAGGATATCTAAAGGTTATCCAGTGCCACCTGGTCATGGGGATTTCAAAAATTTCATGGTATTAATCTAGTCATTTTTCAAGGATGAAGTTGGAGGCACTGTGGGTTTCATTTAATTCAGGAACCATTAAATGGTGAGGAAGCTCATTTCAATGAAAGCTCTGGAGAACACTCACAGGCAAGCCTTCCCAAAGAGTGGCCAAAAGGACACATGAATCCAGGCCCATTGAGGTATACAATGTGAGGTCCATGTGTGTTTGGACTCTCAACTATGGCTACCAAGTCTTTAAGAATTAAATCATGTGATATCCTGGCTCAGAATCCCTGAGCTCTGTGGAAAGCCATCCTGGGCCTAGATCTCAGTTTCCAAAACCGATTCTCATGCGTGGTCTCCTAAAATCCCAACACTATTCATGGCAATACTTCTCTGAGGTCAGTTCCAGAACTCAGTCTCTAAGGGGAATCACACCAGAGTTCAAGCCCTGGTGGACCCAGTCATCTCTTCCAACTACCACACAAATTACCACAATTAAAACAAGAACCCTCCCATATGGCCCTCATCTTCTTTCATATAGACACTCATCATAATCTGGCTGGAGGTTTCCATGAGGGGCGCAGACCAAGACAGTGTCCCAAATAAGCTCCTTTGCCCCTCATTTGCCTAAAGTCAAGGTGGCCTGGACACCCATCCTGTGAACCAAAAGTGATCAAATAGGCCTGCCATTAATACTGCTCCAATTTGAGGACTACTGTCTGTGGGGTTTAGATTCTTTATGTGAATTTTAGTCATGAGAAAACCCAAGCACAATGGGCTAGCCTCTGCAGGTTTTGTAGAACTCTTTTGACCCAAAGGATCCCATTCTCACTTGATGGAGGTCAGGAACCTTACAGAGGAAGTCGAGAGACTTCATCCCAATAATTGTTCTTTTGGCGAATTTTCTTTTGGATGCACACATGGTAACTTTCTTTGGATCCATCAGGTGCTGAGAATCTAAGCCACAGCCACACACAGGGCCAAGGGCCTGATTCAGACACATCCCTTTCCAAAGCAATTAAGGAAAGTGCCACAGGTATGCCCATTAATTTCCATTTGAAAACTGTTTTCTTCAGGCTTCACAAAGGGGTGGCCTGAGGCAAAGACCTTCCTGACATTCAGGGCAACAGAACAATAGGTAAGCAAAAGGCCCAAAGCAGGATTTCTCCTCTGAGACTTTCCTGGTCACACTGATATCTGAGTTTTCTGAGATGCTCGCCATCACCTACAGCTATCCAGTACATGGCCATGTCACAGAGCTTGGAGGTGGTACATATCTTGGACACAAAACCATGGGCCTATTCTTGAGATTGGCCGGAATTCAGGACGAAAATAGAAACTTAGGAAGGTAGCAGGTGTTGCTCATCGATAAGGCAAGCTACAGTCCATTCAAAAACGGGGCAATATGAATGCTGAGAAGCTTTCTACTAGACACGACATATCCATTGATGAATTCTCTTTTCTAATGTCTACAACCACGGAAACAGTGGAATACACAGACATAGAAACACTCGCCCTGTGAAAAGACTTACTAGAAACAGTCCACTTCAAATGAAACAAACCGACTGTCCTACCTATTCTCAGAAAATGAGACAAAACCACAAACCCACAACCACACCCACAAAGGCACCTCCTTCCCCTAAGTAGGTCTGTGACTATCCAGAGTGTCCTCTGACTTGTGGGCCATAATATGTTCCCCCAAAATGGCCTTTCCTGTCTCAGATCTTGTCTCCTTGGCCAACTCTGTGAACTTCTTAGGAGCCAACGGTGAGCAACTACCTGCTTTCTCATGAAAAACCCTGCATCCGAGCTTTCCTGGCATTTGGCCTTCGTCACATCTGTAGGTACCAAAAAATACTGACCCTGTCCTTGGTAAATCCAAACAAGTGAGACCACTGGGACTGGGACTTGGATTGGCTCTGTGTGCCTGGCTTCCTGGATCCCACGTTCAGAGAGTTCCATCACCAAGAAAGTGAGGTGAGGTCACTTCCTTCCTGAACTGAATGAGGGCACTGTCTTGGCAGCCACTTTGTCCTAACTGTTGCTTCCAAGGGTCCCAAGAGATTGAGGCTGCCCCTACTTCCTGTGACATTTTCACAAGTTAGAATGGTATATCAACCAAAGGCACCCAGGAATAGATCTCCACACAGGCCTGGTTTGGTCCATGATCTCTACATTAAAAAAAATCTGATTCAGACACAACCTTTTATCCTGACCGGGTTGTTTGCCATGGAAGATGACTTTTGGTCTCTCAGGTCCTTTATTGCTTCCTACATCTTCTCCAGGGATCATTTCTGCATGGACCTTTGAGGTTCTCAGCAGGTGGAAGTTTTTCTACATTTCTGTATTGTAATATCAACTCCTTCCCTGCTCTTCTGTAAAGTTAGATTGAGGGAACAGTGTCCGGTTATGGTTAAAAACATGATCGATTTGGGTTAGAAATCATTTTGCTGGATGAATGATCGTATTGAGAACTTGCTATGTGTAGAAGAATATATAGGTGAAATATATGTATGAAAAAAGAAATCTAAGTCTGATTTGAAGCCCAGAAGGGCATTGGGCCCTTGATAGGGATACGTGGTGTTGAATTACGTTCTGCAGAGTTGTCTCAGATAAATCGATATACAATGGCATAGCACCTTGTACGTTGCATGAATTAATGTAGAAGGAACATCAAGTCAAAAAGGCATAGTCGGTAGTGAAAGGTTAATAAAATTAATAAAATAGGTACTTGTCACTTCCTGTTTTTCTGTATGCTTAACAAAACACTTTTGAAATCTTGAGAAATGTTTGCTAATCTTGTTCTAGAATGTACTGTTCCCAACAGCCGAACTGCAGAATGTACTCCCTCACTCGGTGTCATGCAAACCGCCCACTCGCCCTTACCCATCACTAAACTTCCCTCTCTTCCCTCTCCAAGGAAAGTATATAAGCTCTGCTTAAGCTGTTCTCAGAGGTCTCTGCTCTATTTAATTTAGCTCTGAGCTCCAGCATGCTGGACCACAAATAAACCCTTTGCTGTTGCATGAGACAGTCTCTTGATAGTATCTTCCTCTGACACTCGCCTGACCTTTACATTTTGAGGTTCCACTGAGTTCCAGCAGTGGCGGAGGAGAGACCCCAACGGGCTCCTCTTGGAGCAAGTAAGGCGCCTCTTTCCGGTTTCAGGTTTCTTGTTAGGGCTTGGCAAAATTGCTGGCGATGAAGAGCCTGGGCTCTCTCCGACGGTGGCTGAGAGACGTGTCACAGAGACAAAGGGCACCTCTCTGGAGGACCCCGCAGAGAACTCGGGAAATCAAGGAACAATAGTCTTCTCGACTCAGTGATATTTTCTTTTAGATTCGTTGTTGCCATACCATTGGGTTTTGCTGGCTACTCATTCCTGGTCTCAGTGTTGGACGTTCATTGCCTGTCTTTATGGTCTTGTCTTATCTGTGTCGTGTGTCCTTGCTTTTACTGTTTGTGGAACTTTCATTATGGAACAGAGCACGTCAATGCCTCTGTCCCTGACCCTTGATCACTGGACCAAAGTCCGCTTAAGGGCTCAGAATCTTTCTTTTTTTAGTAAAACGCTGGACCTGGCAGAATCTCTGTGCCTCAGAATGGCCCATCTTTGGAGTCGTATGGCCCCTAGAAGGATCTTTCTACTTCCCACTAATTTAAAAAGTCAGAGGTATTGTCTTTCAGCCAGCGCCACATAGCCATCCGGATCAACAGCCATATATCTTAACTTGGCAGGACCTCTGCAAATCTCCTCCTCCATGGGTGAAGCCTTTCCTTGCCCCTACCTCTGCTCCTACTCCTTCCCCCATGATCTCTCAAACCCTCTCAACCTCCTCCTCCTCCACCCTCTGTTCTCCCTGAGTCACAGATTTGACTCTACTGGACTCTTCTCCCCCTCCTTATCCCCTGCCCTCGTCCCCTAACACACAACACACTCTAAGTGATTCCGCTGCTGCTGACTAAGCCTCTCTACCATTGGAGGAAGCTAAGCAGGTAATAGGATCTGACAATGGACCGATGTTCATGGCCCAGGTAAGTCAGGGGTTAGCCAGGAACCTGGGGATTAATTGGAAGTTAAATTGTGCTTATAGACCACAAAGTTCAAGACAAGTAGAAAGAATGAATAGAACCATTAAAGAGACCTTAACGAAATTAAGCTTAGAGACCAGCATAGGATTCGACTATGCTCCTGCCTTATGCAATGTTTCATGCAAGAAAAAATCCCTTTGTTTCTTTGAGTAACCTTACCACGTGTGAAATTCTTTATGGTGGCCCTCTTCCAGTAGGGACCTAAGCCCAACTGTAAGACCTAAAGATCCTTTCCACACCCCCTTGCTTGACAGACTTAAAGATCTTGAAAGAACTCAGTAATACCTGTGAAAACAGCTGGCCACTGCCTACCCAACTGGGAACCAGGGGATTCCACATCCATATCAAGTAAGAGATTTCATCTATGTAAGATGATATCAGGTGTCATCCCTGGTACCCCGCTGAAAGGACCATACCAGGTGCTATTATAACACCTACAGTGGTAAACGTAAACAGAATCACTTCCAGGACCCATGCCTCTCATCTCAAGCCTGCTCCCTGTACAGAATCTTTCTGGAAACTGAAAAAGACTGGTAACAGTTTCAAATTGTGTATTCGCAATGTGAATAAGGTTATATACTCTCCCCTTGGCTACAAGTAGTCCTAACCCTCATCAGCCCATTAAGCAGTGATGGCTGATCACAAATCCTACTGGAAAAGAAGTATGGTCTATCTCACATACAGCCCCCTTAGGGACCTGGTGGCCATCTCTCCACCCAGACATTTGTTAGCTGGCTATAGGTATTTCCTATTGTGATATCACTGATGAAGAGGATCCCACTAAAATACCATTAAATCCCTTCTGTACCATAGATAATGGAAACAAACATTATGGATGTAGGGACACGCAAGCCAGATGCAGGTTGGCTAGTCTAGATTACTAAGTTTGCCTGGCAGACTATCAAAGCCACAAAGAGTAACGATTGTGTGGGGGAAAAGCTGACTTTTTCTGTATGTCATGGGAATGTGTGCATACAGGGGCTGCCTGATGGAACCCCAATTCTTCATCAAATTCAGTACACAGCATTGGCCACATTACCAATTAGACAACCAAAAACTATGGCACCCAGAGGGGTCTCTAGATCCTCAAATTTTGCATGACCTTTTTGACTTCTGCAAGTGCTCAAAAGAGTGAAAGGAAATTCCCCTATGTGGAAGCCTATTCCCTCCTTCACTCACATCCTGAACTATGCTTCTCCAATAGATCATTATCCTCAGCCTTCTGCTCCAGACCCTCTGCTGTCACTCCCATCTCAGCAACTTGATTTCTCCCCTCCAATAACTAGATCAGAAACCCAAAGCTCCACCAGTTCTCTGACCATAGCCCCCTTGCTGAGGTAGCAGGTACATAGGTACCGCTCCACCGACTCATTCCTCTCATCTCCTGTCAGTGCCCTCACCGGGTCCCACCAGGTCCTCTTACCAGCTAACCCAATGCTCAAACGAGCTGAGGAGAGCCCTGAGACCCTTATCCAAGATGTAATATAATTGGCCTTTAAAGTTGCTTTGTCATCACTGAAAACAGGTTACTAAAATTTAAAGTCCCTCACAGGATTTTGGGATCCTCACTCCCGTCTTTCACTCTGCTCTACCTGATCTACTGCTCAAGTTTGCTGCTAGGAAATTCCAAATACCCTTTCGCATTATTCTTTTACATCTCTCTTTTCCCTCATTCTTAGATCCTCGGAGGTGCTCTCAGCCCCAACTTCCCCGTCTTTCCCCCTCTGTACCAGGTCCACAGAAAAGTCTTAAATGACCTTCTTCAGAAGTCTTCACCATGGCTGAGTTTTGAACTTTCAGCCAAAGAGTCCCAATAAAGACTTTAATGTAGATAAACATTCTCTTTTGTATTGCCCTGTTCTACTTGGCCACTGGCTAAAAATCTCAGTACTTCTAAGCTAGACAACCTCTAACTAGTTTTTCACAAAATATGTGAACAAGTCCTCTGGCCTTCAGCTGGGGCTTCACAGAGATGGCTACATTTCTAAGATAAAGAAATTACCAACTGGGCTCCATGGTAACAGCTGGCAGGGGGAAAATAAGAAAGGGAAGAAAAAGCTCTCCTCCTCCCAGGTGTCCTTGAAAAGTTAACTTGCCCAGAACAGAAGGAAAAACAGAAACAAATACTGCTTTTTTAAACTTCTGAAGACTGTGAACTGCTGAGCCGCATGCCTTATATGTTGGGTACAAATTTCTGAAACTACCTAAACTTGAGTTTCAGGGGATTAATTGATTACAATAGAAGCAATGCCCTCTGAATCCGGTTGCAACCAAATAGGACTGTTTCCCTCTCTTGAGTGCTATCTTAGGTGCCTTGCTTTGTCAGTGCCTACAACAGCATAATTCTATATACTTAAACATCGTTTATGTTTTCATGAAATGATCAAGATATGTGATAATTTGTGTAATGGTGCAGATGTTTCCCAGAGTGCTCTATCATGACGCAGGTTCATTTGAGGATCAAATAGGGGGGGCATACAACCGGTTCCACTGGGAACATATATCCCTCACTTTAGCCATCCTATTAGGAATAGGAGTTGCTTCACGGGTGGGCAGAGGAACCAGGGGCATTGTCCATGGGACACAAAAGATGACCCAATTAGAAGCAGCAATAGAGCAAAAGTAAGATATTAGAAACCTCCTTCAGGGCTTTGCATGAAACTTTAACCTCTCTCTCTGAATTTGTTTTACAGAACAGTTGAGTTTTGGACCTCCTCTTCATTAGAGAAGGGGGCCTTTGTGCTGCATTCAGGGAAGAATGTTGTTTTTATGCTGACTATACTGGAGTTGTAATAAAATCTATGAGTAAATTTAAAAGACACCTTGAAGAGCATCAACAAGTGAGAGAGGCCCAAAAAGGGTGGCTTGAGTCTTGGTTCACACAGTCCCCCTGGTTAACTACGTTTTTATCAACCCTGGCTGGTCCAATAATAATCCTCATATTATTGCTAACTATAAAACCCTGTTTGCTCAACCGTGTAATGTCTTTTCTCCAGGCTCAAATTGGACGAGTTAAACTTATGGTAATACCCCACTAGCAGACATTGAATGTGACACCCTCCAATGATCATTTTTATGATTAAAATTAGCCAGAAGAAGAAGTGGGGAATGAAATATTAATAAAATAGGTACTTGTCACATCTTGTTTTTCTGTATGCTTAACAGAACACTGTTGAAATCTTGAGAAATGTTTGCAAATCTTGTTCCCAGAATGTTCTATCCCCAGCTGCCAAATTGCAGAATGTACTCCCTCTCCCAGTTGCATGCAAACCGCCCACTCGCCCTGACCCATCAATACAATTCCCTCCCTTCCCTCTCCAGGGAAAGTATATAAGCTCTACTTCAGCTATTCTCAGGGCTATCTGCTCTATTCAGGTGAGCTCTGAACCCCAGCCTGCTGGACACCCAATAAACCGTTTGATGTTGCATGAGATAGTCTGTTGGTAGTCTCCTCCTCTGAAGCTCGCACCACATTTACTTGGATGATTAAATGTAGAAGAGAACATCCAGTCAAAAAGGGATAGTCTGTAGCATTACGAAGATAGTCAATAAGTTTAGGAAGAAGGGTGAGTATAGGATTTGGAACAAAAGTTTCTTAGCAATAGGATTTCGATTAGAGAGTGAATGTAAATGTCAGCACAGGTGAAGAGTCAGTCACAATGATGAACTGGGGAAAATATGTAGGAAAGCATATATCAATATAGACATTACAAAATCAGGCAGAGTATAAAGTGAGTGATAGGATTAGACATTTTGAACAGGGTTGAGTTTAAATATATAATCTTAGGAAGAAACAAATATGTAGTCACAAATAGGATTGACATTTGAGAGCACTGGGCAAATTTCAGGTGGATGAATATTTCTGAGAATAATCTTGTGAATAGTTGATTATAAATCCACATACATGAACATGAATGAATTTAGGGAGTGAATATAAGACACATATATTTCATATTTTGAAAAATCTGGAGAGTGTATATATATATATACATATACATAAAACACACACACAGACAAAAAAGTAGCAATATATATGTCAATCAAAATTCATTATAAAATATACACCATCCACAGATCTAAAAATATTCATTTTACTGAACATGGATTTATGTATAATGCTGTTCAACTAGCAAGCTCACCCATAGGTTGAATATTCAGTTCCAACAGGGTTTAGTAGGAGTGATCTCTTCTAACAATTTGTATCTGCCAAGTCAGCCACCTCACAAGAATGTACGTGTGGTACCAGATAGGAATCTATATGTGCATATAAGAATACAGAAAAAGGGAGACAGGAATTCACATATTTGTTAACCTTAAAAATACTAGGACAACTATTTCAACAAACAATTGACTAGATTTATAACTCCAACTCTGTATCATGCAAAAGGCAAGTCCATCTATACACCATGCCTACTCTGAACTGCTTGTATTTCTATTCTTTGTGGGTTATTTTTCTCCATCATATTAGGATTAGTAGTCAGAGTCTGGTAGGGTATGGGTTAGAGTCAGGTATTCAGTATTTTGAATTGAAAATAGGACACTGAATCCAATGTGTATGCAAATATATGCTACGGAAAAATCTTCCCACTCTCCTCCAGAACAATGCCTTGACATTACCTTCGCCCCAAGTAAGACACAATTAGAGGAGAAGAGTTAGAAAATCTGTGAATACATATCTAGAATGGAAAATGCTCCAGATTTCACATCTTTGGAGGTGGTAGAGGAGTTTCCAAAAGTAAGAGACAGGGTAAACACTCCACAAACATGGAGCTCTGCTGGCCAAAAGACTTTTTGAGAATCTGCCTCTGAGGTTGGGCACTTGAAATATATGTTGTTGTCAGGAGCTTTAGCTTTATTTGTAGTGAAACCATCAAAGCTGGATCTGCATCTATGTGACCTGGAGGAAATGGTTACTTATTTTCAAATAAAAATGAGGCAGCAGTGATGAATTCTCTTTTTGTAGGTAAACTTTGGCCACTGAGGGCTAAGGGTCTTCCCGTGTGGACTGTGAAACCAATGGTCATCCTCCAATTTTCGTGGTGTTTCTTGCTGATGCACTGGGAGTTTGGTATTTGCTTCATGAAATACAATGAGTTCAAATGGGACACAGTGCTGAAGGGAGTTCTGTCAGGTGTGGTTGGCAGGGTCTAAAGGAGAATGCACCAACCAGGGTTCTATCTCAAGTAGCTTGCCCCCTTGACAATTACAACATGATACTGAACATTGCTCTGAAACCTCTCCATATAAAAATATGCCTTTACATATATGGGTGTGATGGTTGCACCATGTCAGTCACAGCCATTTGGAAGCCAATGGAAGATCCACATGGCCCCACCACAGATGTTTTATCACACATTTGCATAACACAACTCTAGGCCCACTACTTACCAGGCCCCAACTTACTGGCATCTCTGTTCTACACCATTTTCATGAAACCCAGTCAATCAAGGCCCTGTCTGGTATACTCATGATCATCAACAGGACATCAAAAGTCCTCCAGTGCCAGCTGGTCATCGGAATTTCTAAAATTTCATGGTAATTATCTAGCATTTTTTCACAGATGCATTTGGAGGCAATGTTGGTTTCAATTCATTCAGGAACCATTAAATGGTGAGGAAGCTAATTTCAGGGAAATCTCTGGAGCACTCTCACAGGCAAGTCTACCCAAAGAGTGGCCAAAAAGTCACATGAAGCCAGGCCCATTGAGGTCTACAAAGCGAGGTCCAAGTGTGTTTTGAATCTCAATTATGCCTGCCAAGTCTTTCAGAATAAAATCATGTAATATCCTGGCTGTGATTCCCAGTGTTCTGTGGAAAGCCACTCTGGGCCTTGATCCCAGGTTTCCAATGGCAACTCTCATTCCTGGCCTCCTAAAATCCCCACACAATTCATGTCAATACTTCTCTGAGGTCAGTTCCAGAACTCAGTCTCTAAGGGGAATCACAGCAGAATTCATGCCCAGGTGGACCCAGTCATCTCTTCCAACTGCCACACAAATGACCACAATTATAACCAAAACACTCCTACATGGCCCTCATCTTCTACCATAAAGATACTCATCATAACATCTGGATGGAGGTTTTCATGAGAGGCACATCCCAAGACAGTTTCCAAAATAAGCTCCCTTGCCCCTCATTTGCTGAATGACAGGGTGGCTTGGACACCCTTCCTGTGAACCAGGAGTGATCAAATAGGCCTGCCCTTAATACTGCTTCGCTTCTCCAATTTGAGCCTCTCTGACTGTGGGGTCTAGATTCTTTTTGTGAATTGGAGTCATGAGAAAAGCCAAGCACCTCTGCAAAGATTTGAAGAACTCATTTCACCCAAAGGATCCCTATTCTGATATGATGGATTTCAGAAACCTAACAAAGGAAGGCAATATACTTCATGCACATTGATTGAACGTTTTTCCATTTTGGTTTAGATGCACATATGGGATCTTTCTTTACATCCATCAGGTGCTGAGAATCTAAATCACAGCCTAAAACAGGGCAAAGGGCCTGAATCAGACACATCGTTTTCCAATGAAATTAAGCAAAGAGCCAGAGGTGATGCACATTCATTTCCATTTGAAAACTGTTTTCTTCAGGCTTAACAAAGGGGTTGCATGAGATATAGACCTTTCTGATATTCAGGGCAACAGAACAATAGGTAAGCAAAAGGCCCAAAGCAGGGTATCTCCACTGAGACTTTCCTGGTCACACTGATATCTGAGTTTTCTGAGATGCGGGCCATTCCATTCAGGTATCCAGTACATGGCCATGTCAAAGACCTTGGATTTGGTACGTATCTTGGACACATAACCATGAGCCTATTCTAGAGAGTGGCCAGAATTCAGGAAGAAAACAGGGACTTAGGAAGGTATTAGGTGTTGCCCGTGCATAAGGCAAGCCACACTCCATTCATAAATTGGGCAGGATGAATGCTGGGAAGCTTTATACTAGACATGACACATCCATTGCTGCATTCTCTTTTCTCATGTCTACTACCACAGGCACAGTGGGATACACAGACATGGAAACACTCACCTCGTCAAACGACTTACCAGAAACAGTTCACTCCAAAACAAACAAACCGCCATTCCTACCTATTTTCAGAAGATGAGACAAACCACAAACCCACACCCACTCCCAAAAAGGCACCTCCTTCCCCAAGTAGCTGTGTGACTAACCAGAGTGTCCTCTGACTGGTGGCCATACTCTGTTCTTCTGAAATGGCCTGTCCTCTCTCAGATCTGTTTTCCTTGGCGAACTCTGTAAAGTTGTAAGGAAAAAATGGAGAGCTACTACCTGCTTTCTCAGGAAAGTTCCCTCTTCAGAGCTCTACAGGCATTTGGTAATCCTCACTTCAGTAGGAACCAAGAATGACTGACTTTATCCTTGCTAAATCCAAACAAGTGAGCCCACTGGGACTGGGACTGAAACTGCCTCTGGGTGCCTGGCTCCTTGGATACAAAGTTCAGAGAGTTCAATCACCAAGGAAATGAGGTATGTCACATTCTTTGGAACTGAATGAGGTCACTGCCTTGGCAAAGGTATATCTTATGATGTGCAAAAACGTGTGGTGGGTCAGGGTCTGCAAGAGAATGCACCAACTAGGCTCCTATATCTCACAGCTTGCCCCATTGCCCCCTTGTCCATATCAACCTGATTCTTAATTTTCCTCTGAAAACTCTCCATATAACAAGATGCCTTTACATATAATGGTCTGTTGGCTGCACCATGTCAGTTACAAGCCATTTGGAATCCAATGGTAGATCCACATGGCCCTACCACGGATGTTTTATCAAACACCTCCCCACCACTGCTCTAGACCCACTACTCAGCAGGCTCCAACTTACTGGCATCTCTGTTCTACACCATTTTCATGAAACTCAGTAAATCAAGGCACTGTCTGGTATACTCATGATGAGCAACAGGACATCCAATATTTCTCCAGTGCCACCTGGTCATAGGAATTTCAAAAATTTCATGGTATTATCTAGCCATTTTTCAAGCATGAAGTTGGAGGCACTGTGGGTTTCAGTTCATTCAGCAAACATTAAATGGTGAGGAAGCTCATTTCAATGAAATCTCTGGAGAACTCTCACAGGCACGGCTTCCCAAAGAGTGGACAAAAGGTCACATTAGGCCAGGCCCATTGAGGTCTACAATGTGAGGTCCATGTGTGTTTTGACTCTCAACTATGGCTGCCATTTCTTTAAGAATAAAATCATGTGATATCCTTGCTGAGATTCCCAGGCCTCTGTGGAAATCCACCCGGGGCCTAGGTCTCAGTTTCGAAGAGAGACTTTCATG